>NW_010318388.1:78385-92779 GCF_000700745.2 Antrostomus carolinensis | reverse complement strand
CTTTCCCGCAGCCCCCCCGCATGGCCGCTTGCCACGGGCAACCTGGCAAAGGGGGCGAGTGGGGATGAAGGGAGGAGGCTGCAGGAGAGCTCGCTCCCTCAAAGCACCTTGGCTTCATTGTTCTTGGGGTTTGGCCAACTTGGTGGTAAAGCCTCGTCCGCACCCGCCAGCTGCTGTGGGATGCTGGGACTGGGACACCCCAACCCACCCGGGGTGTTACGGGCTTGGGCAACGGGAATTGCTGCTCCCGGTCCTAGGGCTGCCGAGCGGGAAAACTTTCACCCTGCTTTCTGTTTGTGTCTAAGAGGTATTTCATTTAAATGGGAGCAGGAAAAAATCTCCCTTGGATTTGATTTGATTTCATTTTTATGCAGTTTTTATTCAACTTCGCATCTCCCCGGGACAACACAGCATTCAGCTCAGCTTTTAACACATTCATTTAAATATTTCCAAATGAAAAATTAAAGGGGTGTTCTTTCACCATTACAGCTGGTATTTTTAACCTACACTCAGTTGCATGATTACCCCCTACACCATTACTACCACTCATCTTCTCTTTATTTCTGTATTTATTTTCTTGCTAGGGAGGGCGGGGAAAAAAATAAAAAAAAAAAAAATAAAAAAAAAAAGGAATTTCTTCCTTTCAGCCTCCCGGGCAAGCAACTGTGGGGGTAGAAAACGCAAATTCTTGCAAGCCCTTGGGGATTTTTTTTTTAGGCAATCAGGTGCTCAGCCTCGTGCTTTTAAAGGAGCAGGGCACTGGCTCTCGACAACGCAATGGCTTTTACTAATGCGGAGCCGGGAGTTTTCCTGGGAATCCTTTCCCGGCGATTGCAGCGCCTGCCAGGCGATAGCCCGGGTCTGCTTCTCCTCCGCAACGACTTGAAGTTTCAGGTCCCCACCCCCCGCCCTTAACCTTGGATCCATAGCTTCTGCTGACGGTTCTCGGCTCCTTCCCTCCCGTACAGCTGCTGTTACTTTTCATCTCATGGCTCACTGGTGAAACTCTTGAACTCTTTTTCTTTTTACGTATCCAACCTGTTTTCTTCCCCAGATGCTTTTGACTTCTCTCAAGGTCTCGTCTTTTCTCACATTAAAGCCGCTGGGGGTGTGTGTTTTAGCGGGGCGAGAGGAGGAGGAGGAGGAAGGACAATCGGCGTGCCCTGCCAGCCAGGGATGCCAGGGAGAGCGGCCGGGGGAAGGGGAGTGATGCTCCGGCCTCTCCTCCTTGCCTGGCTGTGGGAGGAGGGAGAGGAGGGAGAGCCCTCGCCAGGACGGGGGCTTTGTTCTAACCCAGGGCTGGCAAAGTCCGCCGACCTCAGCCCTCCTCTTACCGACACCGCAGCCCTGGGCTTGGCTCAGGACTGCTGCAACTCCAAGAAAGCAGAGAAAAGCTCCACCTCTCCAGGTCCTCGGGAGTAATTTTACACCCCCCACCCCTCCATTCCACCGCTCCGGCCGTGAAGGTGGGAGCAGCACTGGGCTGGCTTGGGTTTAATTTTGGTGGGTGTTTTTTTGTTTGGTTGGTTGGTTTGGGGTTTCAGGTTTTTTTGTCTTTTAATAAGCGAAGCCGTAACCGGCAGAGCCTACATGAAAGGAACGATCAACAGAAGACACTCATCGTCACTGTGGCAGGTGGGGGAAGGGAGGCACATCCGACTGATTTAGTGACTGGCTGGGGAAAACAGGCTTTGACTGGGGAGAGGGTCTGTTTGGGGGGAAGGGTTAAGGATGGAGCATCTGCCGAGATGAGCCCGCAGCCCTGGAAAAGCGACCTTGCTTTACAAGCATCCCCGAAGCAGTTCTACCTCACAGTTACTGCTGGGGGGAAACCAGGAGCCTGTGCCACCACAGAGATCCTGGATCTGCAGTTTGGGAGAAACCATAAGGACTCCCACCGACTTTGTCCATCAGACAGAGCCCCGCTGCCACTACCCTTGCCCAGAGCTCCTGAGAGCACCCCACAGGCAGGGTGGGTGTGTGGGGACCACCTCCCATTCCCACTTCAGGACTGCCCGATTTTTACATGAACTACAAACCCTGTAGTAAAAAATGAGATTAAGATTAGGATTACACCATTTGCCTCTCACACACACTCTGAAAACCACTGCTGCCATTTTTACTGCATACTTAGGTACCTTTTCTGTTGTTAATCAGTATCCCCAGTGTTTCTGCTCTTTCCCAGCCAGCTTCAGTGACTCGGGGTCACTTAGAGATGCAAGCTGAAGCCAGGGCCTGTCTGTGAAGTACAGGGACATGGTAGTGACCATGTGCCTCCAACCATGGACTTTGGTTAGGGGAAGCATTGAGCACGCAACTGGGAAACTATCTCCCTGTGGGGTGAAAGTCATAGTGCAGTGGGGAATGGAACAGGAATGCAGGGTCCTCTCAGTGGGACTGTGGGAGAGTGTGGGTCACAAATCCATAGGGAAATGGACTTCAGTATTTCTACCATCCACAATTTGCTGAAAGACACACTCTGGATGTCTGCCTCAAGGGGACACTTCCAAATTGAAGTCCAAGTGGCCCTTAATGCTGCCTGAGACTTCCCAGACTCAGACAGGAAAGGGATTTATGAAGTGCCTCTCTCCTCAGAGCTTCTTGTGAATCTTAAGCAGATTCTGCTCTATCTGCCGAATTTCACAGACTTTTTTCAGAAGCTCCCTAGCTATTCCAGTCCACATTGCATTTGTAACCCCACATTGCACCTTAAGGGCTGAAAGTTCCACTAGCTGGGCCCATAGAAATGAGGGATGGCAGCGCTGCATATCAGAGAGCCACCTCCACCACAGCAGCACCTTAGCTGGGAGTGCCAGCTCTGCTTTCCCTCCTGCTCACACACTCCTGTTCCCCAGCACCTCCTCTGCAGCAGCAGCACAGAACGGTTATGTGGTTAGCCACTTCAGAGAGCTGATCCAGCCAACGACTACCCTCTCAGCAAAACAAACTGCTTTTCAAAGCAGATTTCCCTCCACCCACGTTCTCATCCCTTTAAAGTGCCTAACATTAACACCTAGCCATGGAAAGGTGGTCATCTGGGGAGTCACTAACTACAGGAAGAAATTACCAGTTACGTTGAAGATGACCGTTCCCTTGCTAGCATTAAAGGGATTTCAGTCTCTCTGCCTTGTTTGTTCCTTTTATCCAGATGTGTAAAGTAGCACATTTCCACATACCAAGGTGCTGCTAAGTGTAATGTGTGTTAGCAATGCACAGTACTTCATTATACCCTATCCTAATTCTGTACCACCCTTAAGATTCAGCTGTACTTTGGTGACAAAAATCAGAATTTCTGAACACAGTGTTCAGTACATGTGGCTACAGCATTCCAAATGCTGACAGCAAGTGCAACCTTTTAGCAGAAATAAATAAGAAAAACAGACTTCTCATGATTATAACTTAGAGTTAAGAAAAAAACCCAACAAGCTTGAATCCACTTGTCAAGCAGGTCCAATAAAGAACCTCTGACATTTTTAAAAGGGACAGAAAACTATCTTTCAAATAGTAGACCAGCCCTCTGCATGCTGTGGAAATAAGTGTGTATATGATAGATTTAATAATAGGTAGCTGTCATGGTGATGGGTGCCCAGAATAACTAATATACCCCCTCTGCCTCTCCCTGCTTTCCTCTCAATCTCCCACTTACTTAGCCTGTAGGTCCCCCCAACTGCTCCTCATCAAACTCAGCAGAGACCCTGGACTACCTCACCCAGCACTGTTTGCACAACTGAATCCTAAAGGGTGAGGTACTGGCAGTGAGCCTAGACTCCCAAAACAAACTGGGCACAGGCTGTCTGTACAGAAATAAATCACACTGGCACAGTACCCAAAGAAAGTCAGAGCTGCTCTGCTTGATGAACACTCAGTGGATGCAAAACTGGCGGAGAGCAGGTCAGGCTGACCAGCCCAGCCTCTCACTGCTGTGAGAGCAGGAGAAGAAATATGTGCTGTGGAAATAGAAGTAGGGAAACAGAATAGAAAAGTGCAAGGTCTCCTCTGGCAATGCTAAGGAAATGTCTTCTCTGTGCAAAGACAAACTTCATTGTAATCTTTGCATTTTCCTACAAAATCACCCAACTCCTACTTCGTTTTCTCTTTTGAGAACATCCGTTTTTTTCAGTCATAAAAGAGTCTTTGTAATGTACTCATTTTGTGAGGCCTTTTGTTACCTCCATATAATTCTCCCAGACAATTATTATCACAGCCATTGTTACACAATCCAGTTAAAGTAGTTCTTTTGCGCCTCCGTCTCTTTCTCCTGCTACAAAATGAAATGTTTGAATGAAGAGTTACATTCCTCAAGATAATGAACTCTCCAAAAGGAAGGTAACGGAAAGTACATATTAATTAACAATGATAAATTGTGGGATGTTATTTATATCACATTGAGAGATTAGGAATGGAGGAAAAAAAGTTTTGTTTGTTTTCTCTAGCACGGGCCACCTTATAAAAAAAAGAAAAGAAAAGAAAAGAAGAAAAGCCCAACCCAAACCAGGAACACACCAGCTTTTCTCCTATTCAGCTTCTCTGCAGAAATGAGTAAGTGTGCGCATTCCCATCAGCTGATGACCTACAGAGAATGCTGCATCACTGACCACAGACAACTGAGAATTTCAAATCTTCTCCTAGAAGTACCATAATATCCTACCAAGGACATTTTACTTTGCTTTCTGCACCACTGGAATAGGCAGGAGAACTGCAAAAGCTTCACCGTGTCTAGGTTTGAGGCAACGCTGTCCCTTGTGGTTAGACTCACACTGGGAAAGGACACGCTTCCTTTGTGTTTGGATACCCCTCCAAGCAAAGAGTGGCCGGAGACTCGCTCCAGGAGCAGCACAGTACTACCAGGTGCAAGCACAAGCCTTTTCATATCACATTAATTATATATACCTGCCATTTTCACTCCACATTTTCCAAGTGTCCCAGAAAGTCAACTGCACCATTGCTGGCAAAACATCTTCCTCTTTCTGCAAGGAAACCAGTACCTCCAAGGAGCACGTGAAGAACATTTCAGGCTCTAGTCCAAGAGGGGCTGCAGTCAATGTGACTGTTAACTTCCAGAAGTTTAGATTAGATCGGTGCTTGAAAGCCTTGTCCACACCACAGAGCATTTTTTTCATACTGCTCTGCCAATGTAACCACATAGCTTGTGCTCCCTTGAGTGGACGTAGCACCCTGCTGAGAGAAAGAGTAGCTGCAACCACACCAGGAGTCTTGTCAGGAGTGTGGTATCAGCGCACTCCCCCCAGGCATGCAAAGCAGTGTCACATAAATGTGAATAAATTCATATTCATTTAGCAAATTGAAAAACTTCCAGTTGATGTTTTCAGAACCCAAAGGTCTTGTTTAGGCCATTTTAGGGTCTCAGTTTCAGCTGCCATGAGCTCATCTCAATCTACAGGCTTTTTGAACATGGAGAACTTTGCTACTAAAGGTATCTCATATTGGGACACATCTTCAGATGTTTCTTCTTATTCACGTTTGGGTTTTTTTCATTAAGTTTTAAGCAAGCAACTATTTTAAAACATAACTCTGGCAAGAAAGGACTTTAAAAGCTTTAATATCTTCCACATTTAAACTCAGCAATTTCCTAGCCAGAAAGTTTTTTAAAAATTGAATAAACACTCATGTGCCAAAGACCTCCCTGTTTTTCCAATGATACCAATTATTCTGAACACAGATTCTGTGTCAAGTTTATATTCCCATTCCCAGCAACAATGCTGTAGCTATAACATGGACAGAAGCCATCTTCTCCATGTCCACAAACCAGGTAACTATTTGTGGCTATACTCTGAAAACTGTCATGGTTTCAACCTGGCTTAAACTCTACTTGAAGCCTTGTTTGAGCAGAGGGAAGCAGATACTACTTCTCATTACACCAGGCAAGTTCCTTGATGTGACTCCAGATTCAATCCAGCAGGAAAGCCAGCCTCTGGTTTGTTTGAATGCCATAATTACAGTCTTTCTGACCGAGGATGATCCTGATGAGGGTAGCTGCTATAGGCATCAATCTAAATATAGACAGGCTCCATGTGACTGTATGGGAGATGTCAATTTGCTATTTAAACCTTGCTCTCTCTGTAACTTGTAAAGAAGAAATAAGTGATCAGAGGAAGATGAACACTCCAAGATCTTACCCAGTTAATCATATATAAAGTTAAATCTCCTTGCAAAAGTGGATAAAAGTCAGTAACAGTAGTTGAATGGCATGGGGAATGCACACCTGAAGACCAGAGTAGAATTACAAACTGAGGTGTTAGTGAAATGACTTTGATTGTGTCATCTTCATCTTAAAAGGACATTTGCCCCTCAAATAAAAAGGGAGCAGGATCATATGCAACTCTATACATTGGCGTTAGCATGGACCAGCTGAAAGCTGGTGTCACTTAAAAGGGGAGCTTTGTCCTGTGGCATGACAGCATGGTTCAAACAGAGCAGAGAGTATGAAAATCATGCATCGTAGTATTGGGCCAGAAGTGAAGGTAGAGATAGGGAGTTTGTTTTCACTTGGCATGGTCACTGCTGTTATCTACAAGATACATTGTAGCACATTGACTTAAATTAAAAATAAGTCTAATAGTAAATGAGCAGTAGGTTAAATACTGAAGAAAAGTCACCCTAAATCTGATGCAATACAATAGAATATACCAGTGATTTTTAATCTATACATCTTTTAACCTGAATTCCCAAAACCAAGGTCTCTTAACTAGAGACAGTATGTAAAACAGATACCAAGGCAAATAGAATAATAGAATCATTTTAGTTGGAAAAGACCTTTAAGATCATCAAGTCCAATCATAAACTTAACACTACCAAGTCCACCACTAAACCAGGTCCCTGAGCACCACATCTACATGTCTTTTAGACACCTCCAGGGGTGGTGACTCCACCACTGCCCTGGGCAGCCTGTTCCAATGCATGACTACCGTCTCAGTGAAGAAACTTTTCCTGATATCCAATCTAAACCTCCCTTGGCACAACTTGAGGCTGTTTCCTCTTGTCCTATTGCTTTTTACTTTGGAGAAGAGACTGACATCCACCTCGCTACACCTTCCTTTCAGGTAGTTGTAGAGAGTGATAAGGTCTCCCCTCAGCCTCCTTTTCTCCAGACTAAACAACTCCAAGCTTGTTATTGATCATCTTGATCTTTTTTTTTCTCCTCTCTGCTAGGAAATACTGCCCTGAAGCAAATGCCCTCTGTGAAAGACATCCTATCTGCAAGTCAGTTTTAGAAAGAAACACATTGCTTTGCTGTAGAGAGGCAAATTTTGCACTGCCTTACATTCCATTCAAATATACTAATCTCAAAGGGTCACTAGTCTGGCAGAATTTTCTAGAGTGATGGATCCCAAATCAGACTCTGCAAGAGAAGTGGAAGAGAGGATGGTATGGGAAGCCCTGCATCTCTGTGGTGAGAGCTGCAACCACTTCTTTGAGACACCATTGGCAATAGTAGCAATAAAATCACGGAGATGAAGCTTTAATTCCTCCTTACAAGAGAGCCGTGTATCTGCAGCACCTGGGAAGATGGGTATGCAGCTCTAAGATGGTGCCTCTCTTGGCTTCCTCTTAGTGGGGCAAGAAAACCTGCAGCACCCACCAGCTCAGGTATCTTTATGGACAGTCTATTTCCCTTGCTTTTTTCCATACAAGTAATCACATTGCCTTCATGGAGTAACCAAGAGGGTTTCATCAGTGATGTGCAATCCCCCTGACAGTGTTGAAAAAGAAGGAAAAGGACTTTCTGCTTGCTGTTTGTTTCCCAGAGTAGTAAAAAAAGTGTGACAGGTCATGGAAGTTATCCTACATTTACAACCAACAGGAATTCAATCAGAATCTGTCCCATTGTATCAGACAGTGTTGATATTTGTACTGCTTATTTTTTATAATTTTTTTAAGTTATCAGCCAATAAAACAGTTCCTCCATTGAAGAAACTGTCCGAAGTTTCACTGTTGACTCCATCATTTAAACTTATTTTCCAGCACTGGTATAAAGTTACTAGTTTCATTCAGATATAAAGTATTTTCACTACTTCTATACAGGTTTTATTTTATTCTAACGCATCATACCTGAGCCTTGCTTAGTTGCATGAAAGTTGAAGCAAGAAATGCTTCTCTATGTACTTGCCTCAGCTTTATTTCAAAGACTTCATCTGTTTTCTTTGACATAGCCCAGAACTGCAAATTTTAACAGGGGGCCAGCTTTGGCTTGTTATTGGACATACCTTAAATGTTAATATATGCTAGCAGAAAATATATGTCCTTTCCCCTTAAATGAAGTTTTGTCTGTGAGCCTCTTTTTCTAAGTACAGAAGTTATGTCACTAGTGGGAATCAACACCATCAGACTTACAGCTTTCCTAAGCATGGAAGCTCTATCACTTTAATTTAAAAAACAAATTATGGAAATATAATCACAAAAAACTAAGTGAAGATATCTTAAGATGTTACCAGAGCAGTAAATAGGGTAAGCTCATTTTACTTTGCATTTGAAACAGGAAAAGATACATAGTCAATTGATCACATCTCAACTGAGGGGTAGTAACTTTCTAAAGCACTTGGATTCAATTGTTGAGGATCATCTGACCACATTAAAATAATTTAATTTTTTTTTAGCATGAAAGATAAAAAGGAAAATCAGGTCAAAACTTGCTTTCTGTTCCCTCAAATAAAATATTTCAAGTTAAGCGAAAGATTTTGTTTGGTACCCAAAACATGGTTTTCGGTTCTGTGCAGTTTGAGCTTTTCTTGATGGAGACATGGTTTGATGAATAAATAGTGTTTGTTTTCCTGGCCCATTCACCTTTAAAAGATGTGCCTAACAGCATTTTTGAAATGGAGCATTATTTCTAAACACAAGATAGTAACTTCAGTAGCTAAAAAGGTCCAGATTTTCGTAATTTTTCAGCCAAACGTCCACTTTTCAATGAGTAAACTGCGTTTGAAAATTTTACTAGTTCTACCGCTGAGAGATCTTCTATAAAATACCATTTTTCTATGCAAACACTTTACCTCATTTATAATCAAAGGAACACTGACCTGAGCTGTCAGTCAAACATAAAAGGGCCATCTGTGATAATATTAGAGAGACCACATGGGAAGTTTTTGTCATTCCAGTAGCAAAGGCCTTGAAGCACGACTTTGCCTTACGAATGGGTACTTTTAGGATTGAATTTGGGATACGTGGTCTCTCAGATGCATTTATCAGAAATGCTTTGTTTCAGGTAGAACGATCTTTGTTTCCATTTCTGTCACTAAACAGAAATTATAAGGTCACAGAATCACAGAATGTTGGGGATTGGAAGGGACCTCGAAAGATCATCTAGTCCAATCCCCCTGCCGGAGCAGGAACCTAAATGACATCACACAGGAAGGCGTCCAGGCGGGTCTTGAATGTCTCCAGAGAAGGAGACTCCACCCCCTCCCTGGGCAGCCTGTCCCAGGGCTCTGTCACCCTCACTGTAAAGTAGTTTTTTCTCAAGTTTAAGCGGAACCTCCTGTGTTCCAGCTTACACCCATTGCCCCTTGTCCTATCGTTGGGCATCACTGAGAAGAGCCTGGCTCCATCCTCATGACATTTGCCCTTAACATAGTTGTAAACATTAATGAGGTCTCCCCTCAGTCTCCTCTTTTCCAAGCTAAAGACACCCAGCTCCCTCAGCCTTTCCTCATAAGAGAGATGCTCCACTCCATTAATCATCTTCGTGGCTCTGCGCTGGACTCTCTCAAGCAGTTCCCTGTCCTTCCTGAACTGTGGGGCCCAGAACTGGACACAATATTCCAGATGTGGCCTCACCAGGGCAGAGGAGAGGGGGAGGAGAACCTCTCTCGACCTACTACCCGCGCCCCTTCTAATGCCCCCCAGGATGCCATTGGCCTTCCTGGCCACAAGGGCACAGTGCTGGCTCAAACAAGGTCCTTCAACAATTTTTGCTATTTTCTTGTCTACTTTCTCAAAGGTATTTTTGTAGGGTTTTCAGTAGAGAAACACTTAAGGAAGATTTAAAAGCATTGACACTGAGCATGCTGGTCATTATTCCCAAATTGCTTATACAGTTATTTAAATGCTAAATGCCAACTGTCAACATGAAAATTACCTAAACAGATTTACAAAGCCTCCCTCCCTAGTGTTTACCAACTTGACTTGCTCCATAATTCCCATACCTGTTTTTTCTGCTGGGATGGTTTTCAGTCAAAGCATAGGGAAGTGGCAGAAAAAAGGAGAGGCTGGAAGGGAGATCAGTAAAACTGCAAAGACCCATTATCTAGCCTATATGTCATGTAGGCTGCTCTTCCCTCCATGCTGTGGGAAACCCAGGAATAAGCAGGCCACAGTCATCAGCAGGGGGGAGAGAAGAACATTTCCCACAGCCTGGAGATGACAAGTCCCTTCCCAGGTGTCCGTGAGTCTGGAATGGGAGATTCCCAAAGCACATGTTGGGAGCAGCAGTTTCAGAGCCCCCAGTGACATCCTTGACAGTAAAGATGGGGAACAGTTAACAACATCTCAGGGGGATACCCAGCACAACTGGGGACTCTTCATAGAACTGAGCAAGAAGGTTCAAGAGTGTCGTAGATACAACAAAACCACCATAGAGAAAGAAAAGAGTTCAGAGAGCACCAGTGGGAATGAAGGGAAGGGCCCAATCCTTCCCCTGTGCACTCAGCTGCCAAAACTCCTGTCGATGCCAACAGGAGCAACGCTGGACTCAAAGGAGAAGAATGACTCAGAGCACTCGCTGCTTTATGAAAAGCATTTTCCCTATCAGCAGTTTCACAGTCCATTTGCTTTGCCTTTTGGGGTGGGTTTTTTTCCCCCCCATCTCCTTCTCTTTCATGTAATTTTTGGAGTTTTTCCTACTTCAGCTGAATGGTACAAAGAGCTGAGGCTGCATTTTTTTCTTGCTTGCAAAACAGTTTAAAATATTGCAATGCAGGGGCCAATCAGAGCAAAGGGGTTACAACAACCAGTCAAATGAGAGAGATTCATGTATTTTCCATCTCATTACAGAGACAGCAAATCCCTGTGCTCTGGCTATCTATTAAAGGTGCCAGAGCACCAGCTCTCACTGGAAGTGACACAAATGAAACAGAGCTATCCGCAAGGAAAAGTGACCAACCTCAATGCCTTGGGTAGCATCATGGTCCCTGGAAGAGCCACAGCAATTCCACTTTGATACAATTCTAGTTGTTCACCTTCCCTCTTTGTTTTAGTTTGTGGCCAGCCATGGTGTGCAGGTTTCCATAGTGATCAAGGTCTTTGGCAGTTCTGAGTTAGCCGGGTGCTAAGGCCGGGAGAAGCGACAGCCCGGGCAGCTGACCCATGCTGGCCACCAGCAGCGTTCCATATTCCATACCAGAAACATCATTGCTCACTAGAAATTGGGAATTTTGCTGGGGACCCTTCCTCTTCTTCAACAGCCACCATCTCTGGAGGGTCTCACCCACCATTCTGCTCCCAAGGCCAACTCTCCCACTTGCTGTGGCCGTTGTGCTTTTGTTGGCAGAGTATGACTTTGTGTATTTTATATTAGTATTGACATTAATATTAGCTCTTACTATTATTTCATTAAATCTGTTTTCATTTCAACCCATGGCTCTCCTTTCCTTTTCCCAATTCCCCTTCTCAGGTGGAGAGGAGTCACTGGATGAGGGAACAACTGACTCAACCAAGACACAGCAGTGGCAGCATCACCACCTTTCCCTGCAAAACTGAGAAACGACACATCATCTGAGGTGCTCTGCCCTTAGAGTTGGCCCTCACACTGCTATCATCCACTTAGATTACAGGCAACTGTCAACTATTCCTTAATTTTACAAATACAGAATAACTTCTTCACCTTCCAGCACTGCTGCAAAACATGTAGTGAATTTGCATTAGAATCCTCAAGACAACTTTTGGTCATAAAATATCAGTTATCAAAATAAAAACTTTTCACAGCAACGTGTGAGTTGCAACAAAGGGAAAGACTTCTCAACTCTACAAGAAAATCCTGGGATGGCTCCAGCAAAGTCAGCAGCCTGGCAGACACCTCGTGAGTGATTTCAACCCATGGCTCTCCTTTCCTCCAGCCTCCATCTTTCCAGGGATAGCTCCAGCTAATGAGATGTTGTAGGGAAGCATCATTCAGTCCCCTTACCTTCACCCTGCCCTACTGCTTCCAACTCCCCTCAGCTATGAGGAGACAGGAGCTTTCTCTCAGGCACACTGAAAGCTCAGAGAGTATTAAAGTGAGAAATGATAGATAAGACCAGAAGAGCCAAAAGATAGCCAGGATTTAAAAAAAAAACCCAAAAAAGCGTGCCTGGATGTAAACAGAGAGAAAGGGAAAATCTTTTGGAGGCAGAGCTAGCTAGGAGAGGACTCAGAGTCACCAAGGGTGTAGGTTGCTCATAAGTTCCTATTGTTGCTGCTGTACTCAAGGAAAAATAAGACATGGTTACAAAACTATGTAATGGTACTTTGGGTGTATAAACTTCCTTACTTGCACAATTTCACTGATGAGGGAACACAACATGAGCCTTCAAATACACTATTAAGGTGCAGAGCACAGTCAAGGTCTCTTAAAAACAGGATTATAAAGTACATCTTCAGTTTTGTTTACAGTGGTCTTTTTCTTCTGCACAGCTCTTCAGGACATCTATCATTAGTTACTTCTGTTAAGTATTTGTACTGAAGTAATCCAAAATTTGTACTGAAGTAATTCCAAAAGAACATATTTGTGCCAGGTATTGTTCAAACACACCATGAAATTAGTCTTCCCTTAAGAAAGCTCCGGTGAGCTTAAAAAAAAACCAAAAAAATCATACGCTCCCCAGTCAGAGACTGGCCTTTGAACAGGAGATCTTTGGAGAGATGTGGCCCTCAAAATAATCTACAGACACTCTAACTGACGCAGCTGGGGCCACAAACCCCATGCTTGCTTCCAAATTAGTATTGTCCACCTAGGTGTACAGGTCAGACTCCACACAGGGCTGCCACTGCTGCATGCTTCCTTCAAATACCTTGAAAATAGCACCCATCCCCTTCCTGCTCTGCCAAATGCATTTTCCTACCCCTCTGTTGGACTCATGCTTGCACCAACTCCCAAGAAAGGTGCAGGAGACTGGTAGTCAATAGTCACCTTTCTAAACTTGCCCTCAGAGCCACCTCAGTGCATCTCAGCTATGTGAGCAACATAGAATTTGCCACGCACTCATCACAAAGACACTCATTTTTTCTCATAGACAGTGAAGGCAAAGCTCAGCATCAAGACTATGTCACAGCAGATCCCAGGGCAGGCTGGAATGGTTTTGTTGGGCTCCTAGGGTGGCCTGGTGGAGTCCTGGGAGGCATTACTGGGGGTTGTGCACGAGAAGGGCTCTTTTTCCATCCTGACCCCTCTGGCACTGTGACTTCAGTGAAGGAACAACAGGACCCGGTCCTGAAAGTCTGATGCTGTTTGGTCTGCTCCTTTTGTTCTCCTCAAGCACTGTTGCCCCAGCCCCTTCCCTCTCATCTTGTCATCTTCTCATCCTCAGCTTTCCCTCAGCTCACAGCTCAGAGACCCCAGACATTATTGGCATTATTACAAACCACTCACTCTTCAATACATTCCTTATAATGCTGCAAACCCCTCTACTATGTGGACTTCTCTTTGTTAACTTTCTGTGTATGTCCCTTAAATGGCTTTTTATTCTTCCTGTTATTACTTCTCTTTACCTCTCATTTCTCTTTGTTTTTTTCCCATCATTACTTCTGTGTTCCAGGACTTCTGTACAGTTCTAAATTTGCCTACGCATAGTCTGTTTAAGCAGAGTATTTTTAAGGTGCTAAAATAATTTTATTTCATTATTAGAAATGTAGGAGAATAATCAAGAGAAGTTTACCAGCTGCTTATACTTCTGGTCCTTCCAAATAATATCTAGTTGAAATAAATAAATACACTTGGCAGGGTCGTTGTTTTTTTTTTCTTCTCTAAAAAGTCTAATAGCATTTACTAGTTTAAAAGTGTCTTTCTACAGCAAATGAAGAGCAAATACACATATGCAACAAAATAATTTTTCATATTTTTGTAACAATTATTTTTGTGCTTAAGGAGATATTTACAGGACTGATTCTGTAGGTCTGAGCCACTAATAAGCCACAGTTATTAAGCATGTATTTTTGTGCCTGTGTGGGCAAATATACACTAATAATTGGGACAGAGTGGAATTTTCTCACAGTAACATTGTCTCCCCTTCACAAAAAAAAGAATCATTTAAAACATATTTTGAAACCTGACATTAAAAATCCTGTCACTGGGAGTTGAATGGAGATGATATTCTTCTCCAGATCTCTTTGGTCTGGCCTAGAGGACAGACTACTGGGCAGGGACAGTCCAGTGCTGAGGGGGCTCTGCATGGCTGGCTGGGT
>NW_010318388.1:71556-78349 GCF_000700745.2 Antrostomus carolinensis | reverse complement strand
TAATATAAGTGATGTGTTCCCTTTTGTGATCTACTGTGGAGGAATGCCATGGAGGACATAAGTATTCTTCCGATTACCTTTACACTTGGAAATCTCAATAAATCTTCCTCATCCCCCTGAGGTTTGGCCCCCACACACTGTTATATGGTGCTACTATAAGCAAAAACTCCCAGCCTTTTTCTTTTCCCACAAAGACAACAGCAGAAGTCTCTAATCTCTTATAGTGCAACGATAAGATCATACCATCTGAACTATGATCTGTTCCCCATACATACTGGTACATGTCCTGCTTCCTTCCCCGCCATGGTGCACATAACCACACTGCTTCAGCTACCGCTCCTGGGGACAAGAAAATTTGTCCATGGGGCTCCCTGGGACCCTTCAGCCTAGGTGATGGATTTTATTTTGCTTTGATTTCCCCAAGAGTCGCTTACTGACACTACTGATGGCTGGTATGGACACCAAAAGCATCTTGACTCTTGTCCCTTTTGGTTCTGGTTCAGGCTGCTTAAATAGCATGGGTTGCTCTTGGGACAGGAACTGCACAGTGTCTCTCCAGGACCCCAGTCCAAAAGGAGAGGCTGTTGCGATTCCTGGATTAGGTTCACACTGCAATGTAATCTCTGGCTTTCCAAACCTAGGGCTTGGATCAGACTGTCCCATCTGATTGTCCCTTTGTGGGGCTTCTGTTTCCAGCAAATGCACACTACAAGAATGTCACCTTTGGCTTGGTGAGATCTTTCACCCCTCAAGACTTGATGCTGTTGAGACTAAGCCAAGCATCCTCAAGTCCAGCTGGTGAGGCCAGACCAGCAGTTCAGGATCAGCTTTGTCCCCCTGCTCCTCTGGGGCTGGGAACTATAAAAAATAAGTGCTCTCCATCTTTGAGATACGTTTCTGTCTTTGATAATACCCAGAGCAGTGCTTGCACTATAGGAATGGTCTAGGTCAGCTCATGAGAAGAAATTGCCTTCAGTAAGTTTGTACATACTCTGTATCTGGCATAGAATTGTCTGTCCTAAATAAACATGTTTTGGTAGTGCTTGATGAGGTACAGAGGACTTTTTAAGGATAAGAATGACAGTTACACATCAGGGATAAAATCTGCCCTGTATACAGATATGCTCCAGTGCCCCCACACAATTTACCTCCTGCTTAGCCTCTGTTTTGAGAGCTCCACCAGCACACAAGCCCTGCCAGCTGTTGGAAGGAGGGTGATTTCCCCCTCTGCACCAAGATTCTTTACCCATCCAGGGATGACCTGTTCCTCTGAAATCTGAATGCAGGGAGCCAGACCCAGGCAAAAAGCAGAAGGGCAAATTGAAGGGGATGCAAGCAGACAGGTGCCTTCTCCAGAAACACCATGTGTTCAGGGGAAAGCCTATGCCTCTGGAACACAGAGGAAAGATGGGGCAAAGAGGGGGCTAACCAAGGGTGCTGCTTTCACTAGTTTTGCTGCTTGTTAGAGGAGCAGGGAGGCACTGGGCACTGGTTTCCAGTGGCAGCTGAGAAGAGCCCAGCGACTGAAACCCAGGACTGAAGGCAGAGGGGAGGGAGGGGAAGACGGGACAGGCAGCCAAAGTCATTGCAGGCACCAGCAAGTATCACCCTCACATCTCAGCTAAAAACTTGATTTAGCACAGGGGTCGTTTTGCTCCCAAAAGAATTATTTAATCTCTCCTACCCTTATTTTGGAGAGTCACTGGCTTCTCACACAATGAGGAAGCCCTTGCAGATTTGCAGACCTTTCACTCAGCCCCTCATGCTGTTTTTTCCTTCAGTACGGGCCCATCTTTAATAAGGTCTGCAATCCCAATCCTGGAGTCTCTGTACAGTAAAAACACCCACTGATCCCTCTAGAATCAGGCTGCAAAACGAATACTTTCAGGTGCTTTTCCAAGTAGAATAGAAAAACCAAACCTCTGAAGCCATATGGGATCCCTTATTGACCCAAATGCATGACATGGATGAACACTCACATTCATTTAGACTTTGTGTGGCACATGTAAATACAATTGTCACTGGCTAGATTTCTGAGATAACACCTTAATAGCTCTGAAAAAGTCAGCTCTCTTATTTTGTGTTTTTTTTCCAGATCATTACGGCCCCAATACTGCCAAGACTTAAGCAGGTGCATTATTTTAAATTCATTATTCATGCATTATTTTAATTCATTTGACCTCGATGAGACTATTCACATACATAAAGTTATGCACAAGCTTAAATCTTTGCAGAATCAGGATTTGTGGGCTTAATCTAAATTCTACTGAAGATTTCTGTCGTGTTTGGATCAGGTCCCTTTCCTGCCTGCAACAGGGCTGCCTTTCTACCAAAAATATATCACACCTGAGATGGGGACTCAGTTCCTTTTGTGGACCTTGGAGAAGACACTTGAGACATGGTTATGCAGAGTGTGGTTAAGCAATACCCGGAGCTGACAGAGAGCAGGGATGTGCCAGCTGGGGTCTGTCAGCGTTGGGCTGCCTCGGCCTCTTTCACTTCTACTTGGCTCTCCCCACTCAGCCCTGGAGCAGGTTCTCCATTTTCCCCATGGCAAAGCCAGAACAAGCCTAAGTCTCTCTTTGTGCTCCAGTGCATAGGCACCTCAGGTGTCTTGCAGCAAAACAAACATGGTGTTCTCCTTTTGGGGACGCCAGACACCCTAAAACTACAAATGACTACAACAGGCATAGACCAGTGGCAGGTCTGGAGCAGAAGTGAGTGGCCAAGTAGCATATCACAGTCCCTCGCTTGGGATGAGAGTATCTGCAGGAATGTTTGAGTTATTCCTTTGCCCAGGCACTTCAGAAAGGCCATACACATGCATATATACAGTCCATATTTATATATAATATATATATGAAAGTCTTATGATTATATATTTTCCTTGTTCTTTAAAATCTGTAACTGTATGTAAAATTTGTGAAACGTGAACTCAAAACTAACAGGAATTACACAATCCAGTCACCACTGGGTTTCATTCTCCTACCACTCAAGTTTGTTTTGGGGGATTAGAGACACCCCTCCCTTACATGTCACCTAGAGGTGTTACAGTCACAGTACTAAAATTGCAGCTGTAGGTACCAGCCACCTCTGTCTCCCTGGGCCAGCCCAGGAACTCTCAGGGAGGTGAGTCTCCTGCCCTTGGACTCACCAGGATGATACCCTGACTTAATGGCATGAAAACCCAGCTAACAGGATCCACTCCCAGTCCATCACTCGCTATTCTTCCTGCCTTCCTAAGCCATATACCAACCACTACCAAAATGCTGAAAAAAGGGCAAACTACAGAAATAGCTCACAAATCAGAGAAGATAGTGGTTCTTTGCAAGAGTCCCAAAACATCCCTGTGGGCAGTGGCAACTCTGAGTGTGCCTCTTCCTCCCAGGGCAAGGCATCAGCATTAGCCTCTGATAGCTTGTGTCCTCCAAGAGTCAGGAAGTCCCAGCAGCCACCAGCCCTCATAGCCACACAGCCCTGCTGCCAGTGATACGACATAAGGGCAGTATGGGATCCATAAGCAAATTGCTCAGGAGCCCAAGAGCCACAGGATGGGCACCACACCTGCACGAGCCCCACTTCTGCACCTGACACACAGAACCCCAAATCATCATGAACAGAGTGGCAAATAACAGCACTGTACCAACAGGTGTGACTCAAGTCAAAAGCATTGGCAACCAAAGCAGATCTCCCAAAGTTATTTGTGCCACTCTTTGGAAGTACAAAGGAAAGTTTTCCTTAACCTGCTAAGGTCACTATTGATTCAGCGAGAAATCTACTAAAATAAGGTGTGTTTAGTCAGTAAGACACTTAGACCATGATTTAAAGGCTTTGGAAGTCAATGCAAAAACTATAGTTTATTTGAACACATTTGGATCAGGCCCTCAAGACCACAGAGAAAGATCCTTTTAGAGCAAGTAGGTAGAATTCATAGGTGAGATTTGACCTTAGAATATTTAGGAGGATACTCACATCTTTTCAGCAACTCCTTATGTTTCCCATAAGGCATCCTGACTTTCACCAGCAGTGAAGGCAATAAAGACACAGTGTGGTTTCTATAAAACCTTATGTTTTCAAATGCTCAAATCTTTATGAAAAACCTGCTTTTTACAGTCAAACATTACAGGCATGGCCCTTAGCCCACAGCTGAGTTGTCTGTTGTTTTTAAATAAACATCACTGCATTGTTAAATACTAAAGTATGAATTTTTTTTTAATTAAAAAAAAATCTGTGGTGACTTTTTTCCTGCCTCTTGTAAAAATATAGTCCTGAAAGAATGGCATTAATCAGATCACAAAGGAGATTAAAATGCTGTTTTGAAATGAGAAAATTTAAAGAATTTTTCATTTATTAATTAAAACATGCAGAAGAGCCAGCATTCTAGAAGAGAAATGCAGACAGAAGGATACACAGCTGGCTCAGGAAAGCTCATGCATTTCTATTAATACATTTCCATAACATGAAGCACTGTGCACAAGCCTAAATTTCAATTGCTTGAGTTCTTCAAAAGGGACCATTGTCCACAAAATAAATTGTTGACCTATAATAATGTCATTATAGCTGCTGGATCACCTAGGCCAAGCCATCTTTAAAGGGTCTCTACTGTATAATCCCATTAGTTAAAGACTCGACATCTCATTTTTTTTAAGCGTCTTCATGTTTTAACTCCTTTTAAGCACTATGAAAAATCCATCTGCTTATTAAAGCAACAACTTAATTGAGCAGTTACACTGAAAATGGGAGGAAATGTGGCCTGCTGACTCTGTTAGCACTATTTGTTTTACATGATGTTGGTGAAGAGAAGGAAGGATCATCCAGCTGGAGTCTTTTCTATTGCAGCTGACAGGGAGAATACCGATCCTTTCTGACCCGATAGCCTCTCTTGCACTTGCACTCTTCAAAAGAGACAAGCAACAAAAAATCCCAGACGTGAACAAAACTGGAAGAAACTGCTGAGTCTTTTCTTTTCTTAGAGGAAGATGGATTCAACTGCTTGTTCCTTAGGCACACACCCCACTCTCCCTTCCTCCCTGTAGTTTTGCACCTGAAGAAGTCAACTTTGCAGTCATTCAACATGCAATATTGCAAACTCCAAATGTATAACGACTCATTAGCTGAATTCCCAGACTAGCTGGAAATTTTTTACCAGGGATGGGATAAAAAAAAAAAAAGTGTGAACAAGAAAAAAGAAAAAACCCAACCAAACCAAATGTGCATTCTTTTTCTTTACCTCCTTATTACTGAAAGTTTGGGCTCACTTATAGTTATATGCAAGAGTTTTGATATTGGCAAGCACCATGGTGATTTAGGAGCCAAAAATCCCACCAGCTTTTGATTAGCTCAGGGCTCCTTGGGATCTTTGTGAAAATTGGAATTAGGCCCTTAAGTTACAAAAGTGCATTTCTGAATTATTTTCCCCCCCTCTTCAAAATTTGTGAAAAGGTGAGAAATGGAGCCCCATAACTCCCACATACACTGGAATTGAATTTTAATAGGATTGTGTTCGTGGCTTAATCCACAATACACACACTATGAAAACATTTAGAAGCTGTGCAATTAGTCTCAGCCACCAAAGTAATGAATTGGTTAATCTTTTGTCTTCTCCCCCAGAAGAGTACACAGTGCAAAAAAAATTTCTACTGGGCTTATCTGCTTTGCTATACTTCCTTGCTGATACTGACTGCTCATCTCTACCTACAGTAAAATACTCACACACATTCACTTCATCTTTGCACTTCCCTGCAATATAACCTTCCCACAGTGCTGGGTCTCTGACCAGGATCATGCAGAAGTGGCCACATGCACGTGTTGGGGTGGGACAGGGGAGAAAAAAATGGGTGCTCAGTCCCACCACACTGCAACAGCCATCAGCCCCCACTGATGCTTTGCCTGGGCATGGACTGCAAAATGGATGCTCATTCTCCATTTCTCTAAGAAAAATTAAACCTGTTTGATTCTACAGCCACAGACATAAAAATATAGCAATCCCATTCTAATCCATGAACTGGGGATTCACTGGGAGTCCCCAGAGCATGACACAGACTTCCACCTTCTGCACAAACTTAAATCTCTTGCAGATTGATCACAGAGGGGGACCCATAAAACACATCTGTCAGCAGGATGGATGTAGTTTTAGAAGTTAAAGATAGAACAGTTTGCTCAGAAGAACACATGCGATTGCACAGGGCTTTGGCGTGTCACTTGACTAGGTGGGGGCATAACAATACTGGGAATATTTTAGTTACTCTCTGCAGGGCAGGAAAATTATTGTGCAAACATAAAAGCAGTACTCACAGCCTGCGCTGCGTGGAGTTATATCATGTTTTTCTGAAACCCTGCATTTCCGTCACACTATGTTGCCTAGATGGTTGTTTTCCTAATAAATATGTACCTCCAGTGCAGATTCCGTAATACTTTCTGAAAGAAGTTTATGGTGCCAGCTCTGATGGCAGCAGATGACAAGGTCTCATCTTAAAAAGTAAAGTGAGCACTAAACTAAGGCCTCACAATGCAAATACTCAGTATTTTTGTTCATTGACTGAACTAGAGAACATAGTGGAGAGAGTATTTCAGATTAATATGAAATATTTTCAGTTTATTGTTTATTTTTCTAAGTGAAGTGGTAAAACTGCATATGGTGATCAAGTGAAAATTGCTGTCCAAACTCCATGGTTTTCAGCTTTTAAAATTATACGTAAGTGTCAAAACATTTAGAACATGTCAAAACAAAAACATTTGAGTTTTTAAAATGATTTTTTTTTTTTTTTAGGATAAAACAATGTAGTAAATTCAG
>NW_010318388.1:70994-71475 GCF_000700745.2 Antrostomus carolinensis | reverse complement strand
ATCCTGGGGACAGCTGGGGTCACTGCACTCTTGATGCTAAGCACACAGGCTTACACACTTCACTCAGTCACGATTTTACTTGACTTACTTCAGTTCTGGCAGTGTTTTTCCAGACCAGTCACAGCCTTTTGTGTCCTCTGCTGGTCACCATTACAAAAATTTTTGTCACAGGCAAGTTGACTTTTCTTCTACTCAGATAGGTCATTTCACTTTGTCCTACTCAATAGGAGTCAGCTCCCTCCATCCTCCTCCAGCTCTGCTCAGGAAGGTACAGCTACAGCCCTGTCAGCACATAATCTCCTACAGCATGTAGGAAACCTCTGTGACAGCTAAAAACATGAATATTTTGGTGAGATGCCTGCAAGGCTGAGTGTAGGGAGAGGTGGGAAAAAAGTCCGGTGGCCACTAGATGGCTTTCTCTGGCAAACCTAGCCTTCCATGCTAGGATGACTTTTTTCCTACCTCTGTATTTTCCCCCCCC
>NW_010318388.1:0-70944 GCF_000700745.2 Antrostomus carolinensis | reverse complement strand
CCCCCCTTTATTACTTCAGTCTTAACATGAGAAAAAAGAAAAAAAAAAGGCAGCAAAAGAAGTTTAACCACCCTCTCTCTAGAAAACATCACCCTGAAGTTTCAGAGCACCTTTCTTCACTGTCTTCCTTCAGTGAGCTGCATGCCAGTGAAAGCTTCCTAGGTGTTTCCTTATGAAAAAGTCTTCCAGTCAGTGTAGAAAGCTTTTTACACTCTCTCAACAACTGAAACAGTAACAACCTGGATGTTAAGATGGGGCACATTGCATTGACATTCTATATCTCCTCCCCTAAATCCCTTACCCAGCTCTACCTCCCCTTCACACAATCAGCCTGTAAAAATTAGACTAGACGAATTGTAGACACAGGGCTATAATTATCAGACCTCAGCAAAAGAATAAGAAGGATTTTAGTCCGTTCAGAAATCAGGTAATTGTCTTGTGAAAAACACTGCAAGAAAGGCAAAGACAACCACCTGATCTTCCCAGAGCAGCTTATCTGTCTGTTCTCGAGAGGCAGCAACCCCCCTTCATACTGCAGCTGGCTCTGCTGCCGCCTCGCAGCTCTTCCCAGCAGTCAAAACGTTTGCCTGTGTCATGATCACCTTTTGCCTTGATTAATACCATTTCATTTACTCTGATGTCTGTTCTGATTTGCTTTTGGCTCAGTGAAACTGCAGTTGTCAGAGTTACGATCCTCTCAGGTCCACAAGAAAAAGGGAGGAAAAACAGATGTCTCCTCTGTACCAACATCTTTCTGGTGTTAGTGTTGGCAATGATATATAAATATTTTCAAAAATAGAGAAATATACAATTTAAGAAAAGTTACTGCAGCAGTACAGTGCAGCAGAGAGAGAGAGAAGTCTAGAGAAAAGAGGTAAAGGATTGCAGTATTGTTAATACATGCCTACTCCACATGGTATTTATTCAATCTTCCTTGTCTTTAAAGCCTAAACAGTAATTTTTGAAGATTGAAAGGAATAGTTTCTGCAAGTAGGCAGAAAACTCAAAACCTCTGGAACCTAAAGCATTTTTCTTCATGCAACATCTTAGCATAAGTTCCTCAGTTCCACAAAATCTACTTATTATTTTACATTACCTGAAGTGACTGATTGAGGTGACCCAGGTAACTCAGCTGAGCCAAACTTCCTCCCAGAGTCAGGAGGAACTTGTATAATCTCTACAGTCCACAAGCAAACACTTTTAGCTACATACATGGGCTATTAAAATGTATACTATAATAGCAGGAGAGTGACTCAAAATGGAGATAGAAATTACAGAAGAAAATTGCATACTACTTCAACTGTTTCTTTGCATCCATCTTATCCCTGAAGGACAAGAAGGTTTTACAAGGCTGATTCTTGCTGCTCCTACTCTTATTTTCGATAGTCTGATGCTCCACCCTCTCACCTAATTTTGGCTGTTTCAGCAGAGATATACCAGTTTCTGCCTGCTAAGATTTGGCTCAGTAGGATTCTTGCCCCAGAAGACAGAGTAAGTCTGGAGGATCAGGCTGTGCTGGTATAAAATAAATGAGCAATAACAACTCGGGTAAATTCCAGGCAATAAATCCCCACCAACAGACAGCATTCATCCAAGTACTATCAATACACTAAGAACCAGAGTATCTGAAGGTACCAGTAGATATCAGATTCTCTTGGGCCTTAACCTTGTAGGGCCTTCCCATGAGAAATTAGCTGAACTCACACATTGGGGTGGAACAGTTTATAGGCCCTGTTATGAAACTATAAAAAGTCACTGCAGAGGCATCGTGGTAAGGACTATGGAGAAGAAAAAGATGCAAAATAATAAATAAGAACAGACAAATGTACCCTAGTAAGACTGGGGCTCTGCATATTTTTCTGCCAGTGACACCAGTTTAAGTTGCCCCACTCCCTATTTCTGCCCTGATGCCTTTTCTTGAGTAGCAGAGGTAGATACACCCACACTCTGAAACAACCCAAGGAGTTGCTCCTACTAGAGGAGAATCCAGGTTTTTGGCAGGTTATTTTCAACATGGATCAGTCCCCCAAGCCAGGGTGCTTTACAGCGCAGAATTTTTTTGCTGGCAAAACAGAAAGCAGAGTGTAGGGGCAGAAGAGAGCTGCTCATGTGCAGGGGGAAGGCAGTGTTTGGCAAATTACTCTTGAGATTTCTTTGAGCAAATGTATGAATTGGTAAAAGAGATACAGGATAGAAAAGGTACTAGGACCTCAGGAACAGCTTTTTTGAGGCTGCTCATAAGAGCATCTACCTGTAGGTAAAGACACAACAGGATCTGAATGACACAAATGATAAAAAGATACATAGCAAACAAACAAGACTAAAAAGGTTGTCCCAGCATTTGTTAGGAGATGATCAGCAATTCCTCCATGGAACAACACTTGTTATTTCCATTTCATATGATTTATTCCTTTACTGCCAAAGGATTAAAGCAGGGAAATCTTTGGTCTCTAGCAGCATATTTAACATTTTCTGCTGACTATCCTGATTTTTCAGAAGGTTGTCTCTGGCTTGTACTTCCCAGTGTTCCTTGGTGCCTCTTGTTCTCACAGTCGCTGCACTGAGCAGACTGAAGTAGGTACCCAAGCTTCACCCAGCCATTCGAATTGCTAGCATCTCCTCTGTAATGTGTAGCATTTCAATATGATAATAAGCAATTAGCCAGGCATTTATGAACATGGAGAATGGAAGATTTGTGCATCGTGCAAGATTTTCTGCTGAACACACCAACAGATACTATAGGGATAATAACACGCCAGGTACCTGAATCTCCCAATATTTCAAACAGCAACAAAAAGGGGGAGGTCATTGAGTTAAGTAAATTATCAGCCACTATTTGATTGCTCAGTAGTTAACAGGCAACACAATGATGTTTATTCACCCCTCCAAATTTATATAAGAGTCAACAATCTTAGGTTAACTTCCTTTTATGTCTCAGATAGAAAGCTCAAACATAAAAGCTCCATTATATATTGTAAAAACAACAACAGAAATCAAACTGTAAAACAAAGAAAGCCAGAGACATTATTCTGTTAGATATGCCCATCCAAACAAAGGATTCTTTAATCAGAGCTGAGTAGTACCAGCCAAGCCCCATTTATGATGTTTTCCAGTCTGAAACAACTTTTCTCCCTCTGGTTTCAACATTTACAAAGGAAATGGAGGCCTGGAGGTCTGTTATTTTATCTATAAACAGTTTAGGGTTTTTTTCCAAGTGTACTTGTGCACTGCAACCTCACAGTAACCTGATGGGTCCACAAAGATGAGCTCTTCACTGGAACACCAGAGATGACCAGCCTGCCTTCCAGAGACTTCAGCCTCATACACAGAGGGCAGAAACACTAGCATAGGTCCCAAGAGCAGAGGAGTATTTTCATACAGTCCTGCCCCCAGGGTGACTAGCTCTACTGAGAGCACCACAAGGAGCAGATCAAGTCCTGGCACAGTGCTGAAGCTGCAAGGTGCTTTCTAGGATGCAAACTCACTTGTCTGCAACCAACCAAGGACTCTCCATACTGCTGTACTTTGCTCAGGATGGACATGCCTTAAACCCCTTAAGAAAAAGTGCCAAAATTGTATTTGCAAGTCTGCCATCTCCTCTATTCTACCTTACTTCCAAGATGTGGAAGCCAAAACTAGATACAAAATTCAAATTCTCCTCCACAGCACGGAGAGACAGTATCACCACCCTGCTCCTACTCACTGCTCTCCCTTTATAGGGCTGTAATGTAACAGAGGCCTCTGTTTTCCCTCTCTACATCACATTGGAGTTCATGCTTTTCCACCTCTCCTGTAAATCCTTTCCAGAATTTGACCCATGGGGGAATAGGTTATCCCCACCCCTTGATCTCACACATTTGACCTAGTGTTTACCCTTAGATGAAGACACAGGTCATTTAAATGAGCCCTTGCTACACAGCAACCCAGAGGAACCCAGCTGCCCTCTAGATTGTGTACTGCTGGTCCAGGTTTTTCGCTGCATGCAAGCTTTACCAGGAGGGATTTTACACTCCCTTCTGGTCATTAGTGACAAGGAGCAATGACATTAGACTGACTGTACAGGTTACATCTATTAAACAAATTTGTAGTCAAATCAAGGACTACATGAGATTTTTTTGATGAGCTGGGTTTGGCATAAAGTTTAGTTTACTAGCAATAATATAACATTTGTATCCATAGAATTGTATTCTGCATAAATTGAACGTCTGTTTTGCCTACAATGGTAACTGGTAAGCAATAACTCTGTCTTTACCTCAACCCACAAGCTTTTTTGCTCTTGTTCTTATTTCCTTTCTCCATCCTGCTAATGCAGCAGGGGAACAAGTGAATGTTGGTTGCTGGCCAGAGCTGATCTGCCACACTTTGCTTCCCCTCCCTCGACTCCCTTTTTTTCCCCCCTAATTAGCACACAGTACTTACTATTTCCACTGTCCAGAAGTTTCTTTGGGGATCAAGAAATATTGAGAACTAATCACTTGAGATATCCCTTCCAAAATCCTGGGCAAAAAGTATTTCCACTGGAATTTTTATTTCCCTCAGAACAGAATAGCCACTGCATGAGAACTGCTGGTTCAGTTTTACTTCCCATGTGCTTATACCAGTGGTCCTTACCCCAGCAGGAAACCAGCATCTTCTCTTACACCTGAAACCACATAGAGACTATTTTTAAGTCATTGAGGTTGATGGAAAGACCTTTTAGGTGGATTTAGGAACTAGCACGTAGCTCCAGGTCTGCCTGTTCCTGGGGTTTCTCACTGCCACTGACCATAGCACAAACCAGTGGTAGGGGACTAATTTTCATAATCCTAAATAATATAGGTATATATACACATATAATACACACACTGAACATAAGAATTAGCATGTTTATTCTAATGATAGAACACACACTGTTCATGTTCCTAGTGAAAAAATTGTCCTAAGAGCTTATGAAATCCTCCATTACCATAACTGTAACCAGAAAATATATATTAATGCACAAATTTCAAATTAACTGAGGGAAAATATGTGCTTAAGTGGATCTAGGATCCCAGTTCCAGGTGTTAAATAACACCAGCACAAAGCCATGTTGCAAGGTTTAAATGCGACGCCAGTAAACACAAAACCTCCAGTCACAGAACTTCAATTAAGGGAATGATTATTATTGATTTATAAGGAGATGTTAGCGTACAACAAAACGGAACAACCTCCAAGAGGAAGTGCTGAGACAGCAGCTCTGCCTGCTGTCAGAAGAGCCTGTCAGCAAAGAGGAAAGCACCCTCAAGTCCTAGACAGTGGTACCTACAAAAATATTACTATATGATTGAAGTTTAGCAAATGCAGTAAAAATAAATATTCTGCAACAAAGTGGTGGAGCTGCTGGGTAAGAAGCTGATGCTTTAAATTTACTGGATCAGAGCGTGGGGTCTGGTGTGTGATCATCTGCCAGACAGCCCAATAGGTGAAAGAAAGAGGGGGACAGTTATTGGACATGGTCAGGCTGGAAGCAGAGCTGCTGGCTGGGGCAGAGACTCCTCCAGTTGCTCAATTACTATTCACAGCAATGAGAATATCTTGTAACTGTAATTACGCACAAATGCTTCACATCTTATTTTGGAAACAAAGCTGTTTTCATTTCTCCCAACTGGAGCTTTTATTGTGAGTGAGTGTGTATTTATAATGAAGATGCCAATATGAACAAAACCTTTCCTTTTAGAAAAGAGCTTTGTACTGCTGTTTTATTTAAGTGATTTTGACATCACTGGAATATGATGAAGCTAATCTTTTAAAGGTACTCAGAGAAATATGTTCTTAGATGGCCAGCCTCTTTCCTGTCTTTAGGTCACATCACAGCATTGATTTTAAACTAGTAATCAATTGAGAACTTAAAAAAAAAAGAAAAATCAATGCTACAATATGGTTTGTGAGCTGCTATCTTTTCCAATGTTTTCTTAGATAGTCAGTGTTCTAGTTAGAGTCTATAAACTCAGCCTCTTTCCAGGTATTTAATGATATTAACAATTAAATTAACAAGATAACAAATTAAACTCAAAATCCTGCTCAGTTTCCTGCAGGGCAGCTCTACAAGGGCTCATTTGTCCACTCAATTCATGTCTTACATCTTCTCTACAACAGTATTTCCTCACTTACCTCTCTCCAATGCAGGACCAAAGCTGGGTTAGTCACCAGTATCCCTGAACCCCTTCCAGCAAGAGCAATGCTTGTTAATGGGGTGCCACATCCAAGGCCATGACCACTAATCCACTAAACAGCTGTGACACATTTGGAGGGCAAAACGTGGCTTCTTGGTTTAAAAAAAAAAAAAAAGAAAAAAAAAAAAGTCTTTGAATTTTACTTCCAAAGTGAATCACATTTTCAAGTGTGTCCTAAAAGTGTAAGGCTTAAAGAGAAAGATTGTCATGGGTTTTCATCACCCATAAAAATTTACTCCCATACAAAATTTTATTTGAGATACAACTTGAGCATTTTGGTGGTTATAGTCTCAGCAGCTGTAATCAAATGACTATGAAAGCTTCCCAGCTTCTATTTCCTAGCTTAAATCCACATCTTCCTATGCCATTGCTACAGATAAGCTTGGAGACAGAAGCTCCAAAAGCTTAAAACTCGTGAGACAAAAAGGCAGCTTTTTTGTTGTTTAAAAAGCACAATCTAAACTAATTATTTCACTTCAAATACTTTTAAATTGTTGTTTGTTTCTGGTTGAAAAGTACTACATACAAGTTTAGAAAAAAAAATGGTAGGAGCCCTATTTCATCTCCGTTTGTTGAGCTGGATACAGCAAAAATAATTATTTGTTGCTTACATAGCATTTTGAGATATTTGGGGCCATAGGAATGCATTATGTAGTTAAACAGCACTTCTCATTTCTGTTCTCATAAGGCAATTCCCATTTATTCTAAGGGTGTTCTTGCACTACTCCTAATTGAAAGATCTTACAACAGCTGTAAATGCAAGTTGTTCTTACTTTAATGCCCCACAGCAAATGGAGTTTGAGAATAAAAGTGGAGTCCTGTATCTGCCAACAGTTCAGGCTAAAAGTTTACTTCCACATAAAACTCAAAGTAATATTTGTAATGTTAGAACTCCCGCATACGTTGTGACCTGGATGTTGGGAAATACAGCCTTGTATGCCCTGCGCTCCTGGCTGAACCTACTGGTGCAAGGCAGGGGCTCGAGTTGGGATTTTCATATTTTTGGCATGGTAAGAAGAAAGAAAACTAACTCTATCCCAGCCAAAACCAGGACAGAAGGCATCATCCTAGGGGCCTTGATTTAAGAATTTGTAGTATAATCGTACTATTTAAATAGAGACACAGAGAGTTGTGCTTCCTGAGCACATATGCATGGCACATTTTAAGTTCCTTAAACAGCTATCAGGGTCATTCTCTACTTCATGGTCACATAGGACACATTCATAATCTCCATCTCCAGCTGACAGTATGAATATGCATTTAAGGTCCAACTGGGCTTTTACATGCTCTTCTGAGGTCCATTCCTGCATGTCTTTGCCACTTTTGGCAACTGAGCTAGCTGGTTTAAAGCTAGCATATGCATGGCCACCTATGGTGTGGCTGCCCCCTTGACCTCTGCATCTACTCTGATCCATTTAAATTATAAGAACTAGCAAAATAATTATTAAAAATATATAGCAGATTTAGCTCCAGAGTTTCTCAGCAGTCATCTCTGACTCCTGGAATGGCAACACAAGTATGTGCATGAAGGGTGCAAGTATCTTGACTCGTTAAATGGAATTCCAAGTGAAATACAGAAATAGCCCATGACTGCAGCCCAGGTATCATGCATGCCAGCAGCAAGAAGCAAGCAGAGATGGCTTAATAAGTCACCTCCAAGGGCTCTGAGAAGCAATCATAATCAGCCTGTTTTGAATAACATCCTGAAATGACAGGCATGTTATAGGAGGAAGTTTCTCATACAAAAATGCTTTATGTAACTGGCATTTTTCTCCAGCAAGTGAAATACTCCAGAGTGTGAAACAGGGAGTCATTAAGGCCCACTGGATGTTTAAGAAGAGACGCCTCTAGCTTTCTACTCTGAGCATCAATGTAACTGCACTGCCTCTCTTTCAATAGAGAGATTTCTGCTCAAGCTGTTAAATCCTCCTCTGATCTGCCAGCCAGGAAGGGGGTTCAGAGCTCCTTTGTCTCCAGCAGTTTAACTTAATTCCACTGATGTCTCGCAGTTTATCAACTACCACCTCTGATCCGATCACCTGGATGAGCGATCAGAGTAGAGTCATCTAATTTATACCAAGAGTGGGAACAAAGCAAAAGGTAGATGCTTGCTGAGTCCTTACTACACAGAAGCTATTTTGCTAGCGCAAAGAGCTCTACAATCGTTCAGATGCAGGGTCACCTGGGTTCAAGATTGGACTCTAACTTTGCATCCACATTTGTTTAAAAAAATATAAAATAAATCTAACATTGTTACAAGAGCTGGCAGCAGTTACTGATGCACAAGAGCACCAGCTCGGAGTAGTAAACATGGTTATCAGTCAAGTTTCTGGATTCCAGCACTCAAAGGGAAACCTGGAAGTTAAAGAACAAGCTCTCACACTGTCACAGGCTCAACTGCAAATAGCTCACAAACCACCCCCAGATTTAACCCAGTACAGTCTATTACCAGGTTCCTCATCTAATAACTTGGGAAGATCACACCTGTGGCTCATGAGAGGGCTCCAGAAGCCCAATCCTGAGAAGAACAAAGCAATAGTCTGACACAGTACATGGCTACAATTCCTAACAGACCTTGCTGCTGCTAAGGAACCTATATAACCATGGTGTGATTCTTTTAGAGAGGAGAGTTGCGATTATCCAATTCAGTAGAGCACCACTGCAGAACAGCTACACACAGAGCCCCTTCCTGTGGTATCTGGTGATATGGTGGTTTCACTTGGCTGGCAGCCAAACACAGCTGCTCACTCATTCTCTCCACTCCCAGGGAATAGGAAAGAGAATTGGAAGGATAAAGGTAAGAAGACTTGTAGGTTGAGATAAGAAAAAATTACTAATATAAATAAAATAATAAGAGTAGTAATAGAATATGCAAATGAGTGATGCACAATGCAATTGCTCACCACCCACTAACCGATGCCCAGCCTGTCTCCAGCTAGTGATTATGGAACAGCAACAATCCTGAAACTAAAACTGCAATCCCAGAAGACCAATCTGAACAATCCACAAGTGAATCCCCTAGCTTTCCGGTCAACCCTCATCAATATACTGACCATGATGTGATATGATATGGAATATCTCATTGGCTTATCCAAATGCTCATTCTGGGTTTTGCCAATTACTCTGCTTCTCCCAACTCCCCAGTCCTTTGCACTTGCAGACAAGTAAAACACAAAGTCCTTGGACTTCCAGCAAGAACTAAAAATATTAGTATGTTGTCAACATTCTTCTCATAACAAATGCCATATTTACACCAAAACACAGTGCTATTCTAGCTACTATGAAGAAAATTAGCTGTATCCTAGTGAATACAGGACAGGTGAGCACTGGTTTGTCCCTGCCTAGAATACTTACACACTTCTTTTATAGTAGTGAGAACAAAGGCACCTTTACCATGACCAGAGTTAAAATAACTGATTTTACTTTTCTATCACATTCTTGAAAATATATCTATTACAACAGCTGTGCAAACCAAACTGCCTGACCCTTTGTGCAGGTAGGCAAACAAATATGAAGAACATTCTTGCCACCCAAGTCTTCAACTTCACTCTCCCCAGGCACCATAGCTAAATTTCTGGCCTGAGCAATTTGATGTTTTCCTTCTGCCACCTTTTTCTGCATGCAGACAAACATTTTAAACTCCTCTCCTGGTTTCAGCTCCTGCCTGACCTCTTCTGTTTTGGTTTGGGCTCAACAAGGCTTAATTCAAGCAAGGAGGTGTTGTGAAATCAGGAAACATATGAAATGGAAAGTGCTTACGCTCTGGCATTAATGAAAAATAGTAGTTCTCCTCATAGGACTTATTCAGGAAGCAGGGCCTGGCAAGAACAAAAGAAAGATGTTTCAACTCTTTAGCAGCCTTCATGGAAAAAATAATTTTGTACTTGTTTTCTTGGGGGAAAATGTGTTTTAATTAAAAACTAATAAAAGCTAACAAAAATTGCTTCCACATCCCAGCATCCAGAAATTTTCAGCCGGATTTAGAGGAAAGTTTTTATCAGAAAAACAAGCATATATTATAGAAATGTATAAAGGGAAATCTGGAATTATGACTCTCAAAATATAGTAGAACAGTCTTACTACAAGCTCAGAGTGATCAAGCAAGACTTGGAAGTGGACTGAGGAGTCTGGAACTGCCTGAAAAACTTCTCAAACAGCTTTGAGGAAGTCAGAGCAGCATTCATATATTGGGAACAATTCTTTAAACTGAAGCTCATTATTATCACTTAGTTCATGAGAATTGCCAGTCAATACTGGTTCACATTTTTCTATTGAGCTTTTCAAAATTTACTAATTAAATTTAGCAAAAGCTAAGGATAATTTTATCTTCTCCTAGGCTTTCCAGGCCAGGAGAAAACAATCCCATCCTGAACCTTCAAACTTGTGCTATGCAAAAAGCCAGTAACAAAACAGTTAAATTAATGTCTATTCACAGTTTCTTCAAATCTGTATCAGGAAACCTGGGAAAATTCAAAGTATAACGAAGAGAAAAATATACAAAGGGAACATTACATTTTTCTTGCACTAGTAGGTCCTTCTTCAGTCTGAGGAGGAGATTCCTTATCATCAAATCCAATCTAAAAAATTGCAGAACTGCAGGTCCAGAAATACACACAAAATGGCAAGTCAAGCACTTGTGCCAGTGTCTCTCTCATACAAAAGCTAGAAGGGCCACCTCTCTATGTACAGAAAACATCACCCAAGTTTCAGTCCATCAGTCATTTGCCACTCAGAGTGGGATTAGTTGGGGATCCCACCCCAGGATGGGGAGTGGGACTGGCTGATGGCATGCAGAAAGGGCCAGAGGTGGCAGGTTGGGCACTCCAGGCAAGGCTGAGAAGGGGGCTGGTGGGGACCTCTCCTCATCTAAATTGTGTCACTTATGATTTTCTATGCCCCGGAAAACCTGTTCTTTCTCCCTTCATCCATCACTTAATTTTATAAGACACTTGTTCAGGCACTGGAACATGCTGCCTAAGGAAGTGGTTGAGTTACCATCCCTGGAGGTATTTAAAAGATGGGTAGATGAGGTGCTCAGAGAGATGGTTTAGTAGTGGGCAGGTACAGTTGGACTCAATGATCTCAAAGGTCTTTTCCAACCAAACAATTCTATGATTCTACTTTGATATCTGAAGAAATAAACTCTACAGCACCATGAACTTCCTAGCAGGTCCAGATTTCATATAACCAAGTCCTAGTGTAACCATTATAATTTGTGCCATTCTTGTTTGCAATGGTCCTTGCCCTAAACTGGATTCAAATCGCTAATGTCATCTGTTACAGGAAGCCAGTAACACATCACCTGTAACAGCTATCAGTTACTGCCAACCACAACCTCCAGCTGCAGACCATCACCTGCTATCCCAGGCAGGCACATATATGCTAACAGATCACATTTTTCATACCTTGCAACATGCCTGTGCAGCTCCCCTTGCCCAGCCATGATTCAACAAGGAATGAGAAGTTAACACATATTCTGGTAGTCTTCCTTACTCCTGGTCTCCATCAAATAATTGCTACTCTACTTAAAGGCTTAAACACTGTGTTTGACCTGTAAACATGAAGGACAGGGCTCTCATTTGTTTCATTAGGGAACAGGACTTCACCTTCTAGCTTCAACTTCAACAAACCATTTAATTTGCCAGTAGAAATGAGTTTTACTGCCAGCCGTAGCACCTCAGCAGTGGTTGCTAACATGTCTTTCCCTTCCCCCCACCACTATTGCAATGCTGTGCACACTTGCCCTTCTATGTGCCAGTGATGTGTTTTGGAAGAGCAACTGAAAACTTGAATTAAAGAGCTTGCTGCTTCTTCTTCCCCCCTTCCATCCCTCTCCCCTTTCCCCGTCTGATGTTCCAAGAGTTGCTTGCACTAATCACCATTGAGATCTGCGAGTTTATACAACCGTATTTTAAGATTCACGCTTTTGGAGGTCATTTGACTCATTTATACATCCACAGGGATGGCCTGATTTGCTCAGCTCAGCTTCACAGCTTTCACTTACAGCAGGGCTGCATAATCGGCTTTGATGAGCGCATGAAAAGAGACAAAGCAGAAAATGTACAGTGTTACAGATAGCGATAGATAGAGAGATAGAGAGAAGTTTCTGCTGGAATGAATCAAAGAGCTGACTGCTGCCAGCAGTTTCTGCCCTGGCTTTGTTATGATTTAATGTCCCAAAGATTTTTTTTTTTTAATTATTATTTTATTCCCCTCCCTCCTCTTCCAGGCCACTGCCACCTTATGGCCACAGGAAGCTCTTTCAGTGGAAGAAATACACGTGCTGCTGCACCTTAATATTTACAGAGCCAACAGCATACTAGACAGTACATTTTCCAAAGTGCTCAAGACCTTCAACCCGAGAAACACCTTGATAACAAATATTTTTAGTTTATTGAAAATTTGAGGTTTCAAAGAACTTTTTTAAAAGGCAATGCAGACAGTAGAGCGTGTGCTTATGTGATAATCACATCGCCATTAGCAGTCAAGGGGATTGGGTTAAACTAGCAAGGCTAAGAAACTTGTAAGCATAAAGAATTATTTTTTCTACACATTTTCAGTCAAAGAAAGAATAAGTGAGAAACAGAAAACTGGAAAAAAGACATTTTCTTAATTTGAAGACCTTGGCCATGACACATGTTACATCTTAAAGGATAGCAAAGCCAGGGGTGGGCAGGAACTATGTTAATTTTATATCATAGTTAAGAGTATACCTGGAGCTACATGTTAAGTGTCACCTATGGAAAAACAAAAAAAACAAACAAACCACAACTCATTTGTGCCTCTTAGCTTACAGACTTCCCATTGCTATATCAACTGAGGGCCCCACAATTTTAACGCGTTCATCCACTGCATACCTCAGTGATGTGAGATGCTGTCATCATTCCCAGTTTTATCAGCAGGGAACCTAGACACAAAGGCACAATCCTGCTCTGTATTGCCAGGGCTAAGCAATTTAGCTGAATTAATAAGACACTGTTTTTCCCAGTCAGTTGTTACCCTGGATATTGGGAGACTCAGGGAGCCAACACTGGGAGCATGGCAAGAGCCCAGGTGAGCTGATAAAGCTGTGTAACAAGCCCTGCTTTGCAAAACCCAGCCTGGAAATCACACCTGGTGGAGGAGCTTCAATTCACTGCTGCACAGATCAAATAATTTTGATCTGAGCTCATTCCAACTAATTTTGGGGATTTCTGTGGCAGTTCCAAACACTGAGGAGGGAAGGGATGGAAAAACAGCATCAAGCCCTTCACATCCACATCTGCTGGGGTGGACTGAAATCTAATTCAGGCAAGGCTGGCTGAATCCAAACTAGCAAAGGTTGATGAAGTAGCACATTGTTGTCTGGGTGAGCTCTATTGAAAATAGAATTTCCACCTCAACAGACAGCACCGCTCAAACCCAGCAGAAGCCTTGGTGGCGGTGGTGTTTAACACCAAACAAGTTTAAGGTAATTTTTGTACATGATTTTCATTTTCCACTACATTGCGTGTCCTAATTCTATGTAGAGCCAGGAAAAGAAATGGCAACAGACTTATTGTACCATTACTGAAACTAAAGTTAGAGAGGATCATATTCTCAGACCTCTAGAGCAGCTTGTAGACTGTAACTGTGCATGCAGTTTACCGAATCATCAAGGTTTTCTGGTGTCTATTAATCCTGACAGTTTCACACATACAACAAGTTAACAAACAAAAACATGTCACATTTGCAGGGAGCTATTAATTGCCTTATGGATATAGTTGGTTTGTCACCATAGAGTAGGCAAATGGATTGCATGGCTTTGCATCTACCATTTTAACACAGATTTCTCAACTGTGTCATTACAGCATCTATTAATTATCTAAAAACCCCAGCTAATAGTATCTTAACAAGAAACCTACATTAAAGACAATCCACAGCCACCCATTATCCTGGCAGCCTTTCCAAGTAGTCAACAAGACTGTTCATAAGCAACAGCAACTGAAGGCTAGCTCTTATCCTGGCCAGCACCGTCACAGATAAAGAAGCAATGGTCTTTGATACAAGTAAGAAAGAAGATTCAAACACAGTTCTTAATTCAGAACAAAATGATGAAATTGCTCTGCCTCCATGCTTAATAAAAGTAGGACAATACCTGCAAGGTCCATGGTTCAGTGCACACTAATTTCCCCTTGAAAGTTTTTTAGGTGAAAATTTCCTTTCTTGGTTGTTTTTCTCTGCTGGACAATGCCACCCACCAGAGTACTCAACAGTTCCTATGCAGGCATTTACAGGACTGAACAAATTTTCACAATAACTTGTGACTTTCAGGATTGAGCTGTTTCACAAAGCTAGGCTTACCCATCCAAAGGAATCAGAAGACCTCCAATTGAATTTGGTGAACTCCCTTCATTGAAAGCTGATTCTCTACTTTGGTTACTATATCAGTATAACATTGATACAGTATAGTAAGGAGCCAGATCTATCACATTCTCATAAACCCCTCAGAGCAGTTCTACACACAGATAGGTGTATGGATAGCTACTTGGGGATGTAATTTCTTTCAAAAGGCATCATCACACTGGTGTACTCACTACTCTAGGATAAACACAGTTAGAGCAGCAGACAATTTACACCAACATACCTTTTAATCCTTTTCTTTCCTGTACAAGAATAAACAATAGTTATAAGGAACACTTCCACTAGTGCCCCCGCATCAATAATAAAATAACTACAAGCAATTTTGTGATAGGAATTACCTTGCTGTTTAGTCATTTGAAGGCCATGCAAAAAGGTCTACTCCTAGGTGCAGCTAATGCAGCAGAAGATCCCACACACTATGCCCTTAATCAGACATTAATCTATTCCCTCACCTGCTAGGAGAACAGGCTTTATAAGTGCTCCCTAACTTGCTTCAGGCAAAACTCACCTGAATCAGCTTAACCTGGTCTGAGTTATCAGGGTGACTTTGCCTGGAGCATTAGGGACAGCTGAGTGCAATCAAGGTATCTACCCTCCCTGACAGGTCCTACCGAAGGCACTTTGGCTGATGCCTCAGCACATTACTCAGGCCATAGAGAGAAGCAGCAATCTTGCCTCGTGGCCATGGAGAGCCTCTCTTAAACCCAGCGCTACAAAAGTCTTATTACTACACTTATTAGCTGTTGGACAAAACAAGCTAGGCTTTGCACAGGATCACTGCATCCAGCACCTTCACCTTTTGTCTGAAAGTTACTGATGATGGAGTGAATCTTTGAAACAAAACCACCAAAACGCTATTTCCCAGTCATCTAAATGATTTCAGAAAAATGTCAAAAGAAGCCTTTAGCTATGCCACAGAAAGTACATTCTTGTGGGTATATCCAAATCCTAAAGGAAATTTGGCACAGATAATTTCTGACAATGGTTTATAATCTCATAACCAAGAAGTCTTAAGAAGCTTCTGAAGGATAAAAAGCACTAGGTTACAAAAGATCTTCCATTTACTATCCTACATCCTGGGCCAATGCAAACCTCACCCAGCCTTTCTTCCTGCCTGGACCATTGAAAGCACTGGGATTCCTCTTCATACTCAAGATGTGACTAAGGTCAAAACCTTCAAATAAATGACAGTCTACAATATTTTGTTGCATTAACTTTTTGGCTGTTTTGTTTTATTTTTTGTGTTGTGGTTATCACATTATGTTTTTCTGTTAGAACTTCTTATCCTGGTCATTTTAATTTGATTATGCATCTGATTTTGAAGGCTCTCAAGGATTTACATGTTTCTGAAGCTCTGCTAAGAAAGAAGGTAAAAGACTTGTGATGGTATTTTTCAAGCACATATGGGCTCTGTCGGCTTTGGATAGCCTCTAAGCTCCAACTGCCCTTGCCTGGCTGTGATGCTGACACAGCCCCTGCTATCCTGGTATTGGCTTGACCTCCTCTCGCCCACACAGGCTCCACAGAAAACAGAGTGACAGCCATAGCTTTTGCCCAAAAACATGGCCACAATGTGAGGGCTGAGCAGCAGTATCACTCTCCTTCTCTAATTACGACCACTCAGTGCCAATGGAGTATGTGGTGGTTTCACTTGACTGGCAGCCAAACACAGCAGCTCGCTTAATCTCCCCCCACCCAGGGAACAGGGAAGAGAATTTGAGGAGTAAGGGTTAGGAGACTCATGAGTTGAGATAAAAAACATATAATAACTACACCATAGGTGAAAAACCTGGGTTTAGGTTTCTATTCTGAACCAGAAGCAACTGTTCCCATCTTCTACAAGAGTCCCATCAGTGTTACATTTCTGTTCATTCTCTCTCACTCCGCATGGATTTTTGGGGGGTTTTTTTAATGCCACGTAAATTGGAAAGGTTGCAGGAAAAACCCCTGCTCCTTACTCAGCGTACGGTCTTCCTTGTTTTGAGTCACAGCATGTGAGCTCGTCCTAGTCCCCATCTCTTAGGTGGACCACACGAAAAACACCACCAGTTATACACATGTACAAAAGCATATATATGCACACACATATATCAATCACAGAATCACAGAATGTTGGGGATTGGAAGGGACCTCAAAAGATCATCCAGTCCAATCCCTCTGCCAGCAGAAACCTAAACGAAATTACACAGGAAGGCGTCCAGGCGGGGCTTGAATATCACCAGAGAAGGAGACTCCACAACCTCCCTGGGCAGCCTGTCCCAGGGCTCTGTCACCCTCACCGTAAAGAAGTTTTTTCTCAAGTTTAAGCGGAACCTCCTGTGTTCCAGCTCACACCCATTGCTCCTTGTCCTACCATTGGGCATCACTGAGAAGAGCCTGGCTCCATCCTCATGACATTCGCCCTTAACATATTTATAAACATTAATGAGGTCACCCCTCAGTCTCCTCTTCTCCAAGCTAAAGAGACCCAGCTCCCTCAGCCTCAGTGCATATATATGTATACCCACACATATAGCTAGCATGTCTAACAGTATAGGGACATGACTCTGGAAACCTGCTGCCTACAAGGTAGTCACTGTAGCTCAGAGATCAGAAAAAGCCTGTAGTGAAACAGAAAGGGAATGCCAGAGCTGATGAGGGCTGGGCAAACACCCTAATGAGTGGGTCCTCCTGTCCCCCTGGGCTGGCAGACCTGGCTGGTAAGCTCAAAGAATGGTGTCCCATCCTGTGACCACAGGAGGTCGGGATGAGGACAATGTGCTATTTACTGTAAGGCTGAATGGCTTGGTTCCTTTGCTTCAGAAAATTAAAACCAATAAAAATAACTAGCACAAAAAAGTCAAGTCTCCAAGGGAGAAAAAAGGAATGAGCGGTGAGAAGAAGACTCTACCTTGGTTTCCCAGAGAATATATTTATACTGTCCCCAGGTGGTACCTGTCTTTAAATAACATGAGGCATGGCACATTGTCAGAAACCTGCTCCTGAAAGCATCCACACCTGTCAGAGGACAGCAAGTTCAGTCGACAAAGACCAGAGCACTACACAAGCTTAGCAGCCCAAGCAAGGCCTCTCCATCCCCTTTCCTGTCTAACCCACCACCACCACATCGTGTTCCCAGAGACGGAGGTTGGAAGGACACCAAGGAGCCACAGCACTGTAACTACCAGACAGAGGCAAGGATTTTGACCTGCATAGAGGTGTCTTCAAGTCATGCACCTTGGGGCCAAAGCAGCTTTCCCCTCTTTGATGCAGAGGCACAGAAAAGAGCTGCACGCATACTGGGGAGGGGTCCTTAAAAACCCAGCCAAGATCCGTGTGAAGCAAGGTAATCGGGGTGATGGGAATGCCATGCAATGGCAGTGAAAGACAGAAAGGGTTTCTCAGCTCTGAACTAGCATGGCGTAAACTGAACGCAAGACAGGGAGCACTTTGGTGCTGAGAGCACTCACGGGGCTCTGTGACTTAGAATGGGGGCTTCACTGCGAGATGTAGGGTCATACATCCACAGGACAAGGAGAGGTTTCCTTCACCCTTCGCAGTTGGCAGTCACATTTTTTAAATCGTCCACAGTGTAACTTTGTGTTCATTACTTATCAAAACCTCCTTTTCATATACTTTACCACCAGTGTTGAAAGTCTATAATTACTCATTTAATAATTTCATCTCTCCCTTTGCCTGCAACTGCAGTGCAAGCGAGTGAGGATCGACTGCAGCTATCTTTGAGTGAAATGGAAATACACAACTATGCAAATTGCCCTGCATGGTAGCCAGATAACACGAGAACTTTGAAAGATGTGGGAGAAATGCATGATCTAAGCGTTCAGTGTCATTATTTGTTCTTAATTACATATTGCTTCCTACCAGCTGTTTGGCATGCTGCACTTGTTGTCTTGATGTTGCTGGAATAAAGGGCCTTCTAGCTGTTGCAGTGCCATTGCTTGGCTCTAATTGCAGTTATTAGCAAGGACCAGAACTTGACCCAGGCTATATGGCATGGCTGTGCAGAGAAACACTTTTGAACTAATGGTGTCTGCAATACTCTTAATATTTTTCCAGGATAAATCCTTTTTCATTTGCATCACAAAGACTATAAAGTACTTATACAAGACACCTCTAAATCCTTTATAATGCAGCATGTCAAACAGCCCATTTAGTAGCGACTCTGTGGTATAAAGTAGCACAATACACTGAAGTTGCTATACTGAATTGTGTCAAAAGATCTGCTTTTTTTAATTCCCCCATAATCTCATGGATGGAAATAGCACATTGTAGCAGTTCAGAAGCTGTTCCAGCATGGCATGTCGAATGTTACTGCAGCACTATTTTGACGGTGAGTCATCATGCAAGACAATGAACTGAGACAAATATTGATGTGCCACAAAGTTTTCTTTCTATTTTTTTTTTCCCCTCTTTCTCAAATCACGATAGCAGAGAAATGAAATTAAGTGAGTGGGAGCAAAGTGCAAAGTACAGTTCAGAAGCAGCTGACCTGCCATTAACAAAATTGAAAAAAATTAAAGATGCATTAAAGCTGCAACTTCCAAGTGAAAGAAGAAGAGTTCCCACTGAGACACCCTCTCCTTTCATCCCCTTCTGCCAAAGCCTTCCACTTACACAGCGCCTGCTCCAGCGTTGGGGAGTAAGCTGAAAGTAACAGAGCAGCTTAAATGCAAGATTTCCTCACCACTGTCAAGCCAAGAGAGACCTTTGACGTTGCTTTGGAATATTCTCTGCACATAACCTGTAAGACTTGGCTGAAGAGCTGGGACAAATTTCTGATGAAGACACTGAACTGGGGTGCAGGAGCTCTGGGCTTAGCTCCCAGTTCTCTCACTGGAACTGGCCTGTTCCAAGCCAGTGTCTGGACTGGAAGCATGCTTTCAGCTGGTATCTAGAAAAAATGCAAAATAGCAAAAACGTAGCATTCCACTCAAGAGACCGAAGGGACAATGAAGTGAATGCAGTGTCACTAGACAGTGTCCTGGTTTTTGCCTGGGACAGAGCTAATTTTCTTCTTAGTAGCTAGAATAGCACTCTGGTTTGGTTTCAGTATGGGATTTGGAATGAGAAGAATGTTGACAACATACTCATGCTTTCCATTGTTGCTGGAGAATGAAGGACTTTACAACTTCCTCGTGTTTTGCTGGTCTGCAGGTGCAAAGGACTGTGGTGGGGAGGGAGTGGAATAGTAAAATTGGCAAACCCAAATTGGTATTTGGATTTGCCAATGGGATATTCCATATCATGTAACGTCATGTTCAGTATATTAATGTGGGTTGACTGGAATGTTCAGATTTTTGTGCTCTGGCTCTCTCTCTCTTCTGGGATTGCAATTTCGGCTTCAGGATCGCCACTTCTCCAGGATCTTTATCAGGCAATGGGCCAGGCTTGGTTGGCAGGTGGTGAGCAATTGCACTGTGCATCATTCATTTATATATTCTATTTTTACTATTATTATTGTCATTATTATTTTAAGTTTTATTTTATATCAGTTTTAAAATTCACCTTCAATTCTGTCCTCTGTCTCCTGGGGTGGGGAGGGGGGGAGAGTGAGCAAGCGGCTGTTTGGTGTTTGGCTGCCAACCAAGTTAAACGACCACAGACAGCAACTCCATCACCTGCAGAAAAGATTCAGGATAAAATCTTTGCTCCCTTCACAGGAAACTCACAGTAGATTATCACAGTTCAAGTTGGTTATGTAACCAGCAAATAAATTCACATGTTAAGACCCAATTCACATGTAGGCACAAAACCAGAGCTGGCTTAGTGAACTCACTTCTTCGAGAAGTATAGCATTTAGGCAGATTTCAGAGGTCCCTTCCAATCCCTAACATTGTGTGATTCTGTTTTGTATGTGACTCCTAGCAGCACAGAGAATAAACTGATGTCCTGCACTTTATCTAGTTTAAATGAAAATGGAACTACTCTGGTTTACATGAAACGTCTGTCTGAAGAGAGTCATGTTTCAGGCTAAACCCAAGCTAGTTACAGAGCTACCTACAGAGGGAAAGCAGAAACCAGGAGAGACTACAACATGCACATTATACCGTTAACTAACACTTCACATGCAGTTTCACTTCTGTTTCTCTGCTCTGCTTTTCTTCAGCAGAAGGTGATCGTTGACTACTTGTAACTAGTACAGTCAAACTGAGCCAAGTGAAAGCAATCTAATTATATTTGTTGGCATGAAAATACAGCCTACTACTGCTTAAGCAAGTTTTAAAAATATAGTCATGCTAGTAATTAATATATGCTACAAAGTGAGATAAAAGCCATATGACAGAGAATCTTGTGTTTATTACATGTCATATGCATTGCTGGCACACAAATCTGAATTCTGATGTCCACAGCCAGGTTTCTAAATGCCTTCCAAATGTGAGCAATCACCTTCTGAGTCTACTTGCACCACAAGGGAAGAGAGTCAAGTTGAAATAGGTGAGCAGTGGGCAAAACGTGCACACAGTCAGTGACTGTGACTCAGCTGACACGCAGTTATTTATTGTGCTGCAGTAACTTGCTCATGTCTTTGAAGATCTCACTGAAAATACAAGACCAACTGAGATTTGGGATCAAAGCCCCTTTAACAAGAGTATCTACCTGGACAAGAATGGCAAGGGGTGTCTCTTTAGTGGCTGTCAAAGAATTGAGCATTGACACACTAGTGCTGGTGCAGGGGTGACAGTAGGGTGCCATTATGGCTGGGTGGTGCAACGGTACTTCTGTTCCTGGTCTAAGGGCAACATTTAAGCACTGAATGGAATACTTGCATGCAAGGGGGTTTTTTTCAACACAGAGGACTTCCCCTCTCATTCCTGGACTGGAGTGCTCCAAGCACTTACCTTTCTACAGCATTAGCTGGTGCTTTTGAACTTGAAAGCAGCTTATTTGTCCTCATCGATTGCCAAAATAGCATACATCTTAAAGTATTGGCTCTTAAAGAACCTGTGCTGTTCCGTCCAGAGCAACAACAGCTGATGATCTCGTCCATCACTATCCATCATATGCTAGCACCAACATGATCTCTAGACATGGCATCCACATCTCACTTAATTATACTGCACAATCTGAAGCGAGCCAAATTTTTCAGGTCATCTGAAATATCACCCAGAACGAAAGTGTGAGGAGCACAAAGCAAGCCTTTTGTAGAAGACATCAGACAACTGCAGATTGAGAGTAGGAAATCTATTTCCTTCTCTCCCATAACAAACCACACGACTCTTTAAAATCAAATGATCTTTCAGGGACTCCACACTTTTGAGTCTAATTACCTCGATAGCTGCTCTTAATGCCTTTGCCGTACCTTTGCCAATATCGTATTCGCAGTATTCACTAACGGGACTCGTCCCCAGTCTGATGTGTCTTCTTTCTCTCCTCTCTTGTAAATCAATGTGATTAGCTCTTCTTGGCTCATCGATCCCGTCAGCTCGCTTTTCCACAGTGTGCTGTTATAAATTTCCAGCAGTTTCTTCCCCAACACATCCCCAAAATTCCAATAAAGCTCCCTGGGAAGCCCATCGCTCTGCCACTCCTTGCCAGCTCCAAGGCACGTCAGAGGCTCAGATGTTGTTTTTTGCAGTCCTGATTGCAGTCATCTCACTCATGCAGAATAGCATCCTCCGTCATGAGTAATTCCCACTGAGCCCAATGGGTCTATTCATGACCCATAGCATTATTGTGATATATAGCATTATTCAGGAGGAGCAACAGTGTCACAGTTTGGCCCCTTCCAGAGTCTTGGTTCCACAACAAACCCAGTGATAGAACCTCTGCAAGTTTCACTGGACTGAGAAGCAGGACGCAGGTATCCTAACAGAGCTTATCTGTAGGCTTAGTTCACTATATTGTGAACTACCCACTTGTAGTGAGTACTTTGGGAGTACTCACTTGTGCCAAGTTTCTCACATACAAAAATGTTCCTAAAATTTGGTGGTGTTTTTTATCAAGTGTTAAAGACTGAAGCCCAGTACTATTTTTCCAACTCCTTAGTTTTCCGTTTCCTTTCTTCAAACTGCTGACATTTTTACTGTCATTTCAATTACTCTTTTCAAATCACTTGTAACCACGGGCTTTTCCTCACAGAGACCGCTGACTCTTCCCACTGTGGAAATCAATGGTAAAATTATCGTTGACTTCAGTAGTACCAGATGAAGTGTTTAAAGTACTGGCTTGTTTGTAAAAAAAAACAATTAGGTTTTGTGACAGCTCTGATTCGTCCCTACTGTTCTGCATCAGATTTTTTAAATGTTTAACTTCTGTTAATCATTAGCTTTATTTTTATTGCTGCTTTCTCCTTTCATTCCCACCTGTATCAAGAGTCTCTGTTGACTCTTGTGAGTGTAGTTCTATCTTCTTTAGAGGCCAGAGGATGTCCCTTGGAGGAGATGCTCACAGAGGAAATGAAGTTAAGGAACTCTTACAGTCAAAAAGGGCTTTAAAAGAGTAGAAATAATTAGAGCTTTTCAGAAGTTAGTAAATTAAAGGAAATTATGTTCAAATGGGGCCCATTTGAACATGAAGAGCACTTAGGAGAAGGGGTGATAGCCGTGACTGTGTTTGCTGACAGCAGGAAGAGTTGAAACCTGGGGATTGCTCACTGGGACATCCCCATCCCAGAGTTTTGCTGGACCAAGATTAAGTTCTGCAAAATTGCATCTCCCTGTGCCTTCTTTCAAATGGACATTCTTCTGAACATCAAAGACATTTTCATGGTGACTTCTGCTCTGCTGAGGTTGGCTCCCATTTTTTAATTTTCTCTTCAGTGAGCAGCTACTTTCCAAAATCCAGGGTATTTTTCAAAAGATCATTCCCATTCCCCGCCCCAACTGTCCTGCCACAGTCCAGTTAAGAAGTATTGACAATGCCTGGGCCACACCTGCTTTCTCCCCTGTTGTGGTTTAACCCAGCTGGCAGCCAAACACCACGCAGCCACTCACTCACCCTCCCCAATGGGATGGGAGAGAGAATCAGAAGGTTAAAAGTGAGAAAACTCATTAGTTGAGATAAAAACAAATTAATAATGGAAATAAAATAAAGATTAAAATAATAATGACAATAATAATTATAATAACAGTAATAATGGAATATATAAATGAGTGATACACAGCTCACCACCCACTGGCTGATGCCCAGCCTGTTCCTGGCTAGTGAGCCTAGAGGAGAGAACCCCAATCCTGGAAGAGCAAGAGAGCAAGATTTACAGCCAACCCTCATTTATATACTGAACAGGACATTATCTGATATGGAATATCACATTGGCACATCCAAATGCCAATTTAGATCCATTGTTTTTGCTATGCTCCCCCCACCTGCTTCTGCACCTGCAGACCAGCAAAACATGGGAAGTTGGAAAGTCCTGGATTTCTTAGCAACAACTGAAAACACCAGTATATTATCAACATTCTTCTTATATCAAATCACATACTAAATCCAAAACACAGCACTATTTTAGCTGCTGAGAAGACAGTTAGCTCTACCCTAGCTGAAACTGGGACATCTCCTTTATTCTTTCAGACCCAATCGCTCAATTCAGAGAGACCCATCAGTGGGGCATCACATGAGGAGCACAGTCATCTCCATCCATGCTGCTCCAGCTCTCTAGTTAAACACAGACCTTCCCTCTCCAGGCCTGCCAGCACAGCTCCTCTCATGATCACTGGGTTCACAAGCACAAAAATGAACAACAATTAGAAAAGCCAACTTGTCTCAGTGGGAGGGAATTTAGCTCCACAAAAAGACAAGCAAGCCACACGTAGCAAGAGCCACAGGGCTCTGGCTGCCAGACAGCTGGGAAGCGGATCTGGTGAGGAGGGAGGGTGGCACGTTCTTGCTCCTCATCTGGGGGCAGAGCAGAGCCCCCGTGCCACCCCTCCCATGAGACCTTTATGTGCACTGCAGGCAACAGTAGCCTCCTGGGATGGTTCTTAGCCTTCAAGGGGTAAATACAGATTATCAGCTAATCGCCCTAAACCTTGAGGATTAATGGCTGGTCTAATCTCCAACGATCTAATTCCATGTGGAAAGGCCATCAGCACCTGAAGCCTGGAGTGCATATATCCCCGCATTATTTTGGCTCCAGTGGAGTATGATAAATCATTTTTTATTTTTTAAGCAGAGCTGCAAGACAGTAATAATGCTTCCATTTGAACTAGTCACCACAGCACCAAGTAAATATTTTATCAGTTTTACAAACCAGACTTTATAACAGTACATATATTAACAGTGTTAGCAGTGCAATTATTAATTTTTCATATGCTCTCAAAGTGTAATTAATAAGGCCCTGCATCTTCGCAGACCACAGCAGACATAGTTGCTTGCTTTAGAACAAGTTTCTCGCAGAGGATGGGAGGAGGCCAGCTGCTCAGGGTAATCTCCACTTTCAGAGCTTGCAGCGTCCCTGATGAAGAACATTGAAAGGAGCCCTTGGCTGGGCACCATCTATAGCAGACTGTAAATGTGGTGCACAGGTAAGTTGATCTATCTGACTTGAGGAAAAAGGGGCTTTTGTGAACATGTGCTACTAGCATCAGCCAAAAGGACTGCAGCTTTTTCTTGCCCTGTATAGACCCTCAACTCCTGCTGCCCTACATCCCAACATTTGGCTGGCAGTGGAGTGGAGGTCAGGCACAATTTTGTGGATTGGAAACCTCCTATTGTCATCATCCTAGGTAAAATTCAAACCCAGAAGGGGCTGATGTGCTAAATGTGTTTGCAAAATGTTGCTGGTGGTACAGCAATGGTTCACTCCTTGAGTGCTCAGCATCTGCTGGAGCACCAGGTGGCCCATAAGCCCATGCTGGGTGGGCTATGAAGCAGATGCTCTGTGGAAAATAGGAAAGATAACAGGGTTTTTTTTTAAAAAAAACAGTTAAAGTAACTTTTCCTACATTGAGCCTTTCTTAACACTTTCCTTGTCTTAAGAAAAAAAATAAATAAAGAGAGGGGGAGAAAATGTGAATACAAACAAATAGAAAACAGAGTTAAAACCAGGGCATCGACCCAAACACAAACACAGATGAAATGAAGATTGGCTCGGACCACTTTTTTAATCTCAGAGTAAAACTGAACCATTACTTTAAACTTCTTCTTAACACCAGACTGGAATGGAACCAGGACACAGATGACACTAAGTCTGACCTGAATAAAAGATGAGGTGTTTCAGCTTCCAACATTCACACAGAGATTTTTCAGAACCATGTAAGCAAGCTACACTAGTGAAATCTACCGAATCTCCAAAGGATGAGTCACAGATACTAAAAACGATTAGGTACTTTGCTAAGTTGGGTGATAAACTCCTATTAATCTAAAAAAAAATGCCAATAAAAGAGAGACATGTAAGGATACCTGAACATCTGAACCTGGATGACTGGAGTTCTCCGAAGAAAGTTTAATTTATATGTGTCTGTGTATTTGTTCTGCTTGTCCTCAGTGTAAGCGGTCAAATACCTTTGCTCTCCTCTAACATTCATTTCCTTTTGTCAGAAAATTAAAGTTTTGACTGACAACTGAAAAGCACAGTTATGGTAGCAATTGTCAGCTTTAAATTTTTTTGTCAAAAATTGCTAGTAGCTGTTTTCCATGAGAAATTTGCATTTGCAAATACCTTACAGCTCCCTGTCCCTCTATTCACCCACCTATAAAACCATGCTAATAACAATATTTACCTCCCTCACTCAAGGTTTTTGAAGCTCCATTAAGGAACATTTTCTAAGCACTTTGAGATTCTTAAATGAAGGCTGCCCAAATAGTGTAAAATTCAATTACACCAAAAACTAAAAAGCCATGATTTAATCCTTAGCATCTGGGTAAAACACAAATCTAAAAAAAAATACCTATTATAACTGGAGACGAGAAACAAAAACACAAATATGAGAGGCGGCGCTCTGAGCACAGTTAATATGATAACTGCTTTCGTATAATTTAGCTCAAATAAATTAGTTATGGCTTGTCAAACCGAATCTGGGGCTAACCTTGTGGATAAAAATGGAGAAGCAAGCTGCAAGCATGCCTGATTACAAACCAGGCAGCTTTTCTCAGCTAGAGGCCTTGAGCCCAGCAAAACTCAGCACCTTGTGGCAGATGATGGAGGATTAGGGAGCAGGAACAGAAATTTGTATCTAGGCAACATCAGGAAGCATGTATTTGGAAAAAAGAAATTCTTTGTTTCTTTAATGAAAAAGTGTGTTAGGAAGGACATGTAATTTGAGGTATAATTGGCTAAGAGATGTTAAAAACCTTCTTACCCCAACGTAAAACGTGACTTCTGGATGATCATCAAACAGTAGCAGGCAAGAAGATGACAAAAATGTACCTGTGCCCAAGCATTACCAAAGAGGCTACTGCCTACTCAAAATCTGAAGTTTGCTGCTTTCCTTTACGTTTCTTTCCACAGCTCTCCCATGGTAAATAGGTGACTACAACACATAAACCATTTGAGCTAAAGATTTATGCCATGCTCCTATCACTAGCCTGACGGCCAGTGGGCGCAGGTCCTCGGTTCAATAATTTACTGTGAATCTGGCTTTTGGTCTTCTAACAGTAATCAAACCTTCCCCGGCTACGTGACACAGCAGGGCTCATCTCGTATCAGCTCATCCCGCTGCTTCACAGCATTTGGGGGTTAGCATTGCAGTAGGGTCTGGGAAGGATCGAGTATCTTTGTAATCGACCTGAACCCGGCATAAAAGGAAAAAACCTGCAAAAACTCCAAATCGTGCATTTTGGATAATTCTACAGAAATGGGATTGCTTCCCTGCCTGCTCCTGATGAAATAACTGCTGTGAACTGACGTCTGAGCTCACAGATCTGGTGCTAATAGTCCTGGAAGTCTGGTCCCAAGTAATGGGCAGCTCAACGCAATAAACTTGCTACCAACCCACCACCAGTACAGGTAGAGCTGGAGAACTTAACAGCACCAGTTAAGTGGTGGTTAGCACTGGTTTGCTATGCAGTCTAGGGCCTGGTCCAGCAAATGCTTGCATATATGAAGGGGGCTGCTGTTGTTCTCCAAGTTACTCAAGCGTGTAGGAGTTTGCATGACTGAAGGATGAACTCCTTGTCTTTCAGAGACTTCTGAAGGATGAACTCACAGCTTGTCTTTCTGTTTTCCAAAGCATTAGAAAGAGCAGCAGAGGCAGCTGTCCACGTGCTGAAGACTTAGGTTTGTTTTAAGAATAATGGAGACAGAGGTATGCTGACCTGCTAAATGGACTTAATAGCATGTCTTGGATATACACACAATTGCTTGTCGAGTGATAGAGAAGGGTACAATTCAGCCTCAGCAAATTTCAGTTGGTGTTAAGCATCAGGTGACAACCATTTCAGCCCTGAAATAAGTTCAAAACAAATAGAATCAAATCAATTTTTTGCTTGATACTCTTACTTTCTGTTTCTCTGATTTTTCAGAGCTTGTTGATATTTCTTGAGTCTACAAAAAGGAGAGCAGAGAGCTTTTTAAATGTGTGTTGCCAATTTCCAAGGGACCTGGGTTATTTCTCCTTTCAATCGTTTTTGATCTGAGCCCCAACCAGGACAGAGGAAAGGGAGTATCACACACAGAGCACAGGCAACAGCCTGGCAAAAGGGTGACAGGCAAAGTCACCCTGTGTTATGTGGTAGGGTTCAGCTCTTCAGTGAAGAGTTTTATTCCTATGCCTCAACTGAATATTTTATTAGTTAGTGGCTGTTTTTTCTCTTGTACCCCAGACATTTATTTCTTGGGACTGTTAGGTACCAGGTGGGTTTTCATGAAAAGGAATATTTAAGTGAACATTTCCTGGTGTCCTGTTGTTGTAGTTTAACTTGACCAAACTCCACACAGCTGCTCACTCATTCTCCTCCCACCCCAGGGAATAGGGAAGAGAATTGGAGTGGTAAAGGTAAGGAGACTCGTAAGTTGAGATTTAAAAATTGAAATAAAAGAAAACTTAAAATAATAATGACAATAAAAATGATAATCATAATAGACTATACAAATGAGTGATGCACAGTGCAATTGCTCATCAACTGCTGACCAATGCCCAGCCCATTCCTGGATAGTGATCCTAGAGGAGTGATCATCCTGAAACCGCAATCCCAGAAAAGAGAGAGAGAGAGATAGAAAGTATTCTGGTTGACCTTCATTTATATACTGAACATGACGTTATATGATACGGAATATCCCACTGGCATGCGCAACTGCCCATTTGGGTCTGCTAATTTTACTACACTCTCCAGTTTCTTCTGCACCTGCAGACCAGAAAAACACGGGAAGTTGGAACACCCTTGATTTTTTTTAGCAACAACTAAAAACATAATTATGTTACCAACATTCTTCTCATACTAAATCCCAGGCTGAAACCAAAACACAGCACTATTCTAGATACTGAGAAAAAAATTATCTCTATCCCAGCTGAAACCAGGATACCTATCTTTTCAGCATGAGCGTTAGGAGTACATAAATACTCATAAAGCTCAAAATTTCTCATACAGTCTTAACTCTTTTTTATCAAAATGCTTGTACAGGAGCTTACAAGCTAATGAAACCTTCCTGCGAGCATGTGATATTTGTGCTTTTTTTGGTTATTCTCCTATTTCTATCAGGTTATTTATATGACAGAAGCCTGCACAACTGCTTTTATTTAACCTTCAAACAGGAAGACTCAAGGGTATATTTATGATCATAACTACACACAGAAAAAAATATTGAGTTCCTCTTTTTTAGACAGCAAAATACACTAATAAAATCTTTTCCTCCACAGTATCCAGACAGAGATTAGGCAGACAATTCTTCCTCCCAGCCATAACATCGTACAATTGTCTAAGTGCACTGCTGCTTGTTTTAGGTTTTTTTTTCTGCAAATCCCTATGAACCACACAACAAAGCCAAAGATACCAGGCATGAAGCTGATTATGAGCTCTTAATTCAAGAACAATAATTAGCCAACTTACAGAAAAATCATAGTGGGACTAGACTTGCAATCTCTCCAATTTTCCATCCATTTCAGTGCTAAGTCTGTCTTGTCTTTTACCAGTGGGAGGCCTTAGTTCATGGATTTTCATGAGAAGTGGTCCCAATTATTTGCCTAGATAGGCAACTCGTAAGACATAAATTCACCATTTTTACCCTAAGCAGAAATGACTATCAAAAATATTGAAAGGTATAATTTTTTTGAGAAGTCCTTCTCACTAGAGACTTTCCTATCAAGTTTGATGAGGAAAGGCATGGGTACCACAACTGCTATGTGACTTCCTTGAGATGCCTCTTAGAAAAAGTGTTTACGGAGATGCACTGCCCTAGCATCAGCCTACTCAGATGGAACAATTTCTTCTTTATTTTACCGTGGTTTATGGAGAAGGTGCTCTTTCATGGCTCTTGGCAAACAACGGCGTGCCCCCTGATGCCTGGAAGGCAGGACCATCCATGGTCATACCTTTCATTCCTCAGCTGGGCTGTGCACAGCGGGTAGTGGGGAGCAGCCCTGTCCAGCCTCTCTCCTCCCAAAACAGGTATCTGTTGCTGAAGGACCATGGATAGTCAGAAACAGCAGGGGTTTTCCTCACAGGAAAGGTTGGCGAGAACAAAAACAAATGTTTCCTCAACTTTTTCCATGGAAAACTTCAACTTTTCACAGGGCAAAGCCTGAACACTCTCATTTGAAAACCCAGAGGCATCTACAATCAGCTCTCAATGATCTATTATGATAAAGGAGTGGATAATCTGCACAAAGTCAAAACATTACCCACAGCAAGTTAAACCACATAGAGGCAGCATTAAGGGGAAAAGAAAGGTTGGATAGCCCATTGCTGCAATGCCTGAAATTCCTTGGTCAGGACCAAAGCAAGCAGCTGAGCCCATGCAATGCAGAGGCACTCAGACATAACCATAATGCTTGCAGAGCCAAGCTGCCTCATGCAGACCTAGTTTAAGAGCCTTTGTTCTCAAGGCACAGTTAATCCAAATATAGCTGTCTGTTGATTATTTATGGTAGGACTCATCTGAGTTTTGGAAACGCTGCAAGGAAGCATCTTGGGAATTAGAATTCACCTGTTCCCATATTGCTCTGTGGGACAGACTCTACACCCTACTATGTAACATGGTCAGAGAATCCCATGGCTCCCATCAGTAAGTAGGTCAACATGAGGAATGTCTCTTCCCCCCCACCCGTAAAGCTTATTCTACCAAGTACATTGTATAGTGCTAAAATGAACTCTAAACTCCATCTTCTGCAGGGAAACAGTGGATGGTGGGTTTATTTTTCATTTTTAGACAATTCAGAGAAAAAGCATTTTGCCCCTGAAGACCCTACTTTCTGGGGCAACCTCACTGGAAAATAACAATGATTTAACATTTTCAGCATAATTAGCAAGTACTCAGATGCAATAAAATACACATTAAGTGTTTCCCTGGTCTGATAGGGACGTAGATAAAAGAGAAGAAAAGTGCATAGTTTTTCATATGATGCCATCCCTGACTCTCACAATAGCAACCAGTTCTGTTCTCTAGAGCCTGCCCCCAACTTTGCAGCCATTTTTGAATGTTGACCTTGAACCTTTAATCATTTTACAATGTGCTAGAGCAAGTCAGCTGAAGGCTGGAAGAGTAAGACTCACTGACCCTTTTTGGATGCAGTTACATTTTGATCTTTGCCTAATAAACTGGCTCTTGGCTCATAGGTCACCCACCCACTTTCAGACATCCTTGGTTTCTCCTAGTTCATCTGTCCATAAATCCAGATGCACCTACAAATCAATACAACTTTTAATCCTAAATTTTGGCACATAACTGTGCTAACAGTTTCCTTTTGTCTCAGGTTCCCACTCCCACTTCAACAAGCGCTTTGTCCTTATAAAGCAGTGGGCATAAATGACATCTTGCATGTTTCTATTTGTATATTCTATAATACTGAGAGATTACTCACTAACAGATAAAGATTTGAAGATAGATACAGCATTTAATGTTGGATTTTGGTATTTTGGTTACACAGACAAACAGACGCAATCAAACTTAACACTCGCTAAATATATATCTTGCTTTATTAAGGTCTGAAATTAAATGAAATCCTGCAAATATGAAAGTGTAGTTTGGAAGCTGTAGTTTTAATTCTTGTACAGTAGTGAAATGGTTAAGGATTTTTTCTGAAGAACTTTAGTGGCACAATGGAGAAGCACAGAAGCATAAATCTGAAGGTTAAATTTGTATTGGCTTTGCTCCTCCTTCCCATAGGAGCACAGATGGTAAAAACCTTAAAGCTACCCCTGCTATTATCATGGAATAAATGAATTATCAGGTTTCTCCCTCACAATGCTAACTATGGAATGCACCTTCCTACTCACATCATGATCAAGATCATTTAAATGAAGAACTGCTGCTTGTTTGATTGGAAAAAAAAAAAAAAAGAAAAAAAAAAAAAAAGGAAAAAAAAGGGGTGTGTGTGGGGAGGGGGATCTGTAAAAGACCTGGATCACCATTTGGACTTGGAGCAATCGCTTCCACACAGTTGCCTAAAGCCACAAAGCCGGCCAAGCCCACCGGATTTCTAGAATGATGCTATGTGCTCTCTCCTCAGCTCTGCTTCAAAGAGACACTGTTTGTTTGTTGTGGTGGCTGCATGAGATGCAGATACCTGAGAAGGGGCATTCCTAGAGGGAAGACAAAGAAAAAAAGAAATCAGCCTTGCACATACCTTCCTGGGAAGAGAGCGAGGCAACGTGAGGGATAATGAAAACAATGCAATGCAAAGCACTAAGAAATGTACTGGAGGGAAATATTCTCTCTGATGCTATGATTAAAATTATCCATTGGCAAAGATGAACCCTACTCTGCTCGTGCTTCTGCAAGCCTTCGTGCACAACTTAAGACCACTTTAACTAACATTAAGACCCTGAGAGGCTTCAGGAAAGCATCTCGCTTTACGGAGCACACAAGCAATTAAAGCAGATGAAACTGGGATTTCAGCTGATGTTCCGATGTTAAAACATGGATGAAACACAACCAGGATTTAAATCTCTATGCCAATATTTTTGCTCAGATTCAGTGAGAATAAGGAGCAGACTGTGAGAACCCTGTGACACAGGTATTAACTAAATAACATGACCACTTGAACCCCAAAGTTTAAAGTGAGCACTAGCTCTTGTGTACACTACATACAATTACTTAGTGGTTCTTATCATCTGTTCTCAACCCTCTATATATTAAAAAAAAAAAAAAAAAAAGCTAGAGTTTCACTGTTGGGTTTTGCTGCTCTGGATTTCTAGGGGTTGTATTTTCAAGCTGTTTTCCACACACACAAAAAAACCCCAAACCAAAAAACTATGCAACCAGCCAGCTAACCTCAGGTGATACTCTTAGTAATCACCTTCTTCCAAGAGCTGCAGCTTCGCGAGTGACTTGAAGAATCCCAGCTAAGCAGCAGGAGGTGGCAGCCAGGAAAACCTGCATATATGTTTGCTTCTGTATGTCCTGTGAAGGTGACTGTTCTTGGTAAACACCAAACTTGATATGAGTAGTGACAAAGAAAAACAGTTTGCTTCTCTTCAACTGCTATTACTGCACAAGCCTGCAGATTATCGCTGCTGTACGGCGAGCGTGTGGGTAGGGCTGTACTCTGCTTTCTGGGTAGAGCTGTGCCCTGATGTGTCCTAATGTATGAAATTAATGGGGTTGTGTTATGCAGGTAATTTATAGTTTGAAGTGTCAATGAGATAGGTAGGAGCTTGAAGAAATGCAATTTTATTTTAAAAGGGAGAGGCTAATCTAAAAAAAGATTTGTTTTTCTTCAGCCAAGTCATATATAGTTCCCCTTTCCCTTTAATTGCCACAGTATATAATTTGGAAAATATTAGTCATTCTTCTTTCAAAAATACAAGTAGGGAAATCACTGAAGCATTCAGATGTAAGTGATATCATTAAAAAATAGCAGAAATACAGTAAGGAGAAAATTAACAGTTAGTTGTTCTCTTCAAAAAAGTTCAGCAAAATTATGAAATACTTCCTCTGAGTTATGAATTCAGCCATTTGTGCTGCATTATTTGTACAGATGAAAGCAAGTTATTGCATGATTGAATAACACAGTTAGATTTTTATTGTTGAGATCTACTGAGCCATTTTACAGCCGCTGTCTGCTGCACAGCAACTGTTCTCACCAAACACTGGTACCAGAAAATGTAGCCAAAACCCAGCAGGACTGGAGAGAGATCATCTGCTGATGACCAGCACAGGTGAACTGATGAAGGGAAGCTAAGTATCTTTAGCACCACAGAGACTATTTTTTGCATCAAACCTTCAAGTAGGAGGTGTGTTTTTCAGCATTAGTGTTTTTTTTTTCCTTTGGGTCCTTAGTATGGCTGGCACAAGTTTTTGGCTAAGGCTTTTTCAGCCAACTGCTTATGCATGCCCATTGCCTGCTTCAGTCAATGCTGAGGTTTCCCTGGCTTGTAGAAACTGTCCCTCTGGTCCCTTTGAAGTCCCAGAAGCCCAAAAAGGAGCTCTTAGTGGAGACACTGAGAAAGCTACTTTTTCCAACTCTTCTGTCCTCAGATAAGGAGGAAATTTTAGTAAGTGCTTTTACAATCATTGGGCCTCATGGACACCATGTAAAAAGCAGGATGAGTACAAAAATTAGAAGCAGTGTTTTTTTGGACATACTTCTTGTTTACACCCCTTTTTTGCACAACTGCATTGGCAGGAAGCTCACAGCCATCATCCCTTTAGGTTGTGCATCCCCTAAAGTTAGAAAAGCAGTGAGGACAGCAGCTCTCAACTCACATTTAGCTCCTCAGAAGCATGGCTTCTCCTACAGCTCTCCGAGAAACACGTAGCAGCCACTACAGTAACACGTATTGAGCTCCACATCACTTAGTAGCTTTATTGCACAGAGCAACAGGGGAAAAAGCTTGCTAGAGAGAGGGGGGAAAATAGCAAGAGGGAAATGGTAGGAGCTCAGGGAATCACCATTTAACCTTGTGGGATAAAAAATCATAATGGATAAAGAATAATACTGCATCTCTACCAACAGTGGAACTTCAGCAACAGAGCCAAAACAGCGATGTCAGAGCAGCAGTGCAGTGGGGACCAAGGCGGGTAACATGTGAGGGCACCAAGAGGGAGAGAATGCAGCTCACCCTGGCAGACCTTGCATGGACAGACAGGACAGTTTCCTGGTTTTCCACCTCCTCTTCTCACTCTGAACCCTGCTGTAAAGGTACAGATGGGCAAAGCTCAGCCACAAAATACTGAGCACCTCCATACAACAAAACAGAGCATGGGAGAAGGAAGCATCCTTATCCAGGAAAAAAAAGACAACCTGAGGTGTGCTTAACTGAGCAGAAATTGTTCAAGATGTTAGGTGCACCAGCAGAGGGGAAGACACAGGCCTCTTTGGATGGGGACAGCAAGGTAAGGTATAAGGTATGGCATACCACAGCAGAAGTGATCAGCTCCAGCGTGGAGCTGCATTGCAAATTATGCACGCAGCAGACATGTCACAGAATCAGAATATCCTGAGTTGGAAGGGAACCATAAGGATCATCAAGTCCAACTCCTGACTCCACATAGGGCAATCTAAAAGTTAAAGCATATATCTAAGGGCACTGTCTAAATGCTTCTTGGACACCGACAAGCTTGGGGCCACTACTGCTTCCCTGGGAGCTTGCTCCAGTGCTTCCCCACCCTCTCAGTGAAGAGCTTTTTCCTAATGTCCAATGCAGCCTTAAACCAGTTCCTCGTGTCCTATCACCAGACACCAGAGAGATCAGCACCTCCCTCTCTGCTGCCTGCCTTGAGGACAACAGCAATGGGGTCACCTCTCAAGTGTCCTCAAGCTGAACAAACCTAGTATCCTCAGCCACTCCTCATAAGTCATGCTCTCTAGTTCTTTCATCATCTTTTTTGCCCTCCTTTGGACACAATCTAATATTTTCATATTCTTCTTATACTGTGGAGCCCAAAACAGCACACAGTACTTGAGGTGAGGCCGCAGCAATGCTGGGACTGTTGTTTCTTTCAACTGGTTTGCTACACTGTGCTTAATGCATCCCAGGATATGCTTGGCCCTCTTGGTCATCAGGGTACATAACAGATTCATAATTGAGCTTACCATCAACCAAAAGCCCAAATCCATTTCTGCAGGGCTGCACACCAGCCTCTTGGTCGCCAGTCTATACACACATCCAGGATTTACACCGTCCCAGGTGCAGAATCCATCATTTGTTCTTGCTAAATTTCATAAGGTTACACTTGTCCATCTTAGACCCAGGCTGTCACCTGTTCGTGGAGGACGTATGAATAGCCCTTCTCCCATCAGTCACACCTGCAAGGCACTGTCTATGATGACTAAGATTTCCTTCAAGCTTAATTCTGGACTCATTATTCAGATATTTCAATAGCAAATACATATTCTCCAGCATCTAATGACATCTTTTTCTCTGAACAATCAAAAATGAAATTCCCTCTGACCATGACTAATCAGCATGTGAACTGCTGCATGCTATCTTTCATTTTCATAGTCCTGAGAATGAGCTTCCATGGGAGAGGATTTTTAAGCCAATACAATCAGACAACACAAGGACAGGGGGTAAAGCAGAGGTTCTACCTGAGAGCTACCGCATTTTGTACAGAAGCACTCCATTATGTCAAGCTGGGGGGAGACAGGAGGTTAAACCCCAAAACAGAGATAATCTATCTTGAACAAGACAGCATATGTGAGGGTGATGAAGGTTTCATTCATTTTCTCTTGAATATTTAAAATAGAAGTGTAACAACCATAATAATCGCTTGTGGACAAAAATCCAGCTAAATGCATTCAGAATAGCTGCACTCTGGAACAATCTGACCAGAAGACGTTACATACAAAATAAACTGAAGGTTTACATTAGCATTGGTCAAGAAACAAGACAAAGAAGTATTCAGACCATACCAAATTCCATGGAACACATTAAATTAGTTTTCCCTGAATATAATTCACTGAAAGACAGAGGGGGCTCAGCACTGTCACATTCACTCAACATTATATTTGTCAAATACTATTTGTCTGGTCCTTTGTTTCATCATGACGTCTTGTCCTGTCTGATTTTATGCTATTTAATTACCTTTCTGTGATGAAAGCCTGAAAGGGTGTTTGGTGAGCATTTCACACAGGCGTTCTTCACCTGCCTCTCCTACCAGGTTTAGCGCTGCTGTGGGTCTCTGACTGGCATCATTTACCCTTCAGCATCCACTCATGTACGCTCTGGCATCCAGGAGTTTAATGACAGCTATTATATAAGAAATTGTTTTAATTAGTTGTTTGTCTAAAAGAGGGAAAGATGTGATCTAATAGCATGAACACTAGACTGGGGATGCTGGCTTCTCAACAAAACACTAATATCAAATTCCTCTCCAGCTTTCAGCCAGTTATTTCAGTGCTTTGCTTCAAGTTTCCCATTTGTAAAACAGAAATGTTATTTCCTTGCCTCATGGAGGTGTTGTGAACTGCATTCCCACTTCACTTCACCATGCTCACTTATCCTTCCAGACGATAGCTAGCTACAGTTTTTAAACGACAATACTCTTATTTAAGGAGGAAAGGGATTTTAGATTACTGGAAGTGATGGCTCTCAGAGTTTGAAAGCAGGCTCTCCTTTTAGCTCCTGGCAGTGCTGATTTACCCTGGCAGCTTGTAGGCTTTACCTACAACAAAAAAGGGGATGCAGAAACCATGATAAATTATTTCCCTGGCAGATCTTGGGGCAAATTGTGAATTTGGCTGGTGAATTTCACACTCACCAGTATCCTGAGTACAAAAAAGGAAACTGGCAGCAGAGTGTCCATATTCCTTCTGATTGCTGATCACCAGTGAGTGTTGGAAAACCTGGGGAAAGTTGCTGGAGGCTTGAACAACCCCACCAGAAGGCTTGGTGTGTGCATACATTAGCTGAGGCACCAGCAGGACCTCCTGAGTAACAAAGACTGTGCTTGAATGCTTCAACTTGCATGTGCCTTTATGAGTGAGGCCACCTGGATTTTTCAGGCTAGAGTACTAAATGTCTCAAAAGAAATTTTGAGTCCTTCTGTTCTTTTACTCCCTGGCCATAGTTAACCTGAAGCGATGTGAGGTCCAAACAGAAGGACTCTGTCCTCAGGTACATTGGACTGAGCAATTCATTGCATCAAGAACTGAGCTTCCAGCTTCTCCCCCCGCCACATGAAGTTATTTCACCTCCACCCCAATCAAAGGCGTGCTCCAATAGATGATCAGTAGATATTTGTCAGTAAGGATTCATTAATGGGATTCCCCTTTGATATATACACTGAAAAATCACTTTTCCCCCTTCTCCTACAATCAATTTGATATACAGTTTTGGTTGAGGAGGCTGTGAGCCTTGTTGGCCTGCTGCATGAGAAGTAAGGTCACTGCAATTACTCAGCTGTTGGTTAAGCATGTTAGTTTTCTGATTTTACCTCTCACTTCTCCTTAAGCTGAATTGCAGAGAAGATGCAACAGCTAAAAGCACTTAATAATAGTCATCCATATATTGGATTTTTTTTCTGCCTGGTATCAAATGCATTGACCTCCTCTTTATCTCAGTCAATAGATCTTGATTCTAGTCTCCAGAGAAACTTGGGTATGCTAACTATGATCACCTTCCTCACGATGAAACTTTGTTATGACACGCTGAAATGCTAACTTCCAAAGAGAAGAGTGAAATTGTGTACAGGCAGACAAGGGGGTCCCCTTTGAAAACACACAGTGTGGACTTTCTGTAGGTAAAGGGCAGCCCTAACTGGAGATGCTTGCCTGGAAAAAATCAGCCCCCTGTGACTGTCAATGGGGACATCCACTTCCTGAGGTTTCCCTGCTCCTGGGCCTCAAAAACTGACCTGGAGAAACCCAGTACTACTGCAGCTGCTAACAAGCTACTTGCACATAGCAGCCGAGGTAGGAAGAAGTGAAGTCCTGCTAAAATCCTCCCCCCATCTGCAGCTCAGGTGCTGCTCCACAGGGTCCTAACTATGGGGTGAAGGAGGATGAGATGTTAACCCGACACAGATGGGGTATACAGGAGAATGGCATCTGCTGCAGGTAGATATCTGCATGATCCTGCCAACAGTGGTGGGCTCAGGTTAAATCTGCTTGGTTGCATGTCACCAGGCCAGATGCACTCAGCCAGCTTCAATACAGGCAAAGCTCCTTAGCATCTGCTTGCAAAGGCCAGGTAGACATGCTCTAACATCACCCACAGATGTCCACACATCTGTGACTATGTGTCTATACAACATAATTCAGGGCTAAGAAGGCATCTGGGGTAGCTCTGGAAAAACCTGCCCGCTGGTTGGAAGGACTTGGTTAAGATCTACACTAGCACTGCTGTATTACCTCTGGCACCTGCACAAGCTCACTGAAATCTCACTTGAGCGTGCAGGGTCTGACATTGTGCTTTGCAAAGACATCTTTAGGTTATTCCTGGGGAACAGAGGGGGAATCTAGTTCCTCGTGGCAGCAGTCAGCTACTCCAGTCCCTAAAAACTTAATTTCTCTTCCTAAATCTCCCACCCAAATAACAACAACTCGCTATTTCAATAGGAAATTCTATGGAGGTCCTATGGAAAAAAGCTTTCTGCATTATAAAACCCTCAGTATATGACTGCTAACATCCACTGTTGAAAGAGCTCCATGGAAGGACTTAACACCCAAACGTCTTATTAAAGTTTATGTCATACTGTATACACAGGAAGGGCAATATTAATACTGACATTTTACAACTTTTTATGCTTTACTTTGTAACCTTCAAGTCATTCTTTTAAATACAGTTGTTTGTAAAGTCAAGAAAAATAGCAAATATCTTACTTGACATGAGAAGTACCCTCTTAGCTTAGAAATACCCATTTCCTTTCCTGGAATTACTATTTCCAGGAACTGACAATGAGAGACAAGTAGTAAACAGAGATTTTTTGGATTCCCATGATTAATGCCAAACCAGTGAACCCGGGTGTCTTGCAGCTCTCACTTCTCTCCCAAGGTGAGAACCTGTCTGGCTGGCACATCCAGGGGACCTGTGGAGAGCTTGGAGCAAGCTGAGGACGCTGGCCAGGCCCCATAGGGAAGGAGATGGTCCGGATAACCTCCCGCTGGCACCCACTCTCCCTGCAGTACTTCACTGAGAGGTTGAGGTACCGCTGCCCACGGCACGGTAAGAGCAGAAACACAGATATACTCTTACTTTTCCGCAGCTGGGGTACACCCCGTAGCCTTGGGCAGAGTGATGGTACTCACCTGGAGATGGCAATGGCAGAAATGCTGCTGCTGAGCTTTGGAGCTGGCTTGTACCTCGATGCAGAGGTGTATAACAAGGGCTGCAAGAGAAGTGTTTCACTGACAAGCTTGATCAAACCATCTGGTGCCAAGGTCCCTCGCTGCCCACACCACTGCAGTCATTCCCTAGTGAAGAGGGAAGCCACGGATGCTGGTTCAAATAAAAACCATAATTTACCCCCATCTGCAATTATACTGAATTCAATTATTTATTTGAAGAAAGGAAATGGTGTTCCCTGCCCCCCCAGCATACTGAGTCACCTCCTGAGGTCCAACCCCACACTGTAAGTCACCTGCAGATACTCTTCAGCATTTATTACAGGAATTACACCTTCTGAATAGATGCCCATAAATTCATTTTGGACAAATAAAAGAAAAGCCCTCTCTGTGCAATCCTGGTTTTGTTCTGTTTGACTAGGGAATGGCATTTCCTACTAAATTGTTGGTTGTGTTTTTCTCTATGCACATGCAGCTTTTCCCAAAGTGTAAGCTTAGCAGTGAATAGAGTGACTCCAACACAGCCGGTTGCTCTCCAGCATTTCCAGCCTGTATTAGAAAAAGCCTTTATGAATGAAAGAGCCACTTTGTTCCTTCCTTCCTTCCTGCCTGAGGTCTGCTAGGTAGCAAAGGTTCACTGGCAAAGGGGTGTTTGGACATACATGGTGACTGAGAACAAAACTGTTGATTAGAGATTACTAGCTCCTGAAATAAGTGCTACTCATTTCTACCTCCAGGCACTCAACAATAACTTTCAGTTGGTGGGCTACCTAGCTTTACTCGTAAACTGAAAAAAAATTGGGGTGAGGAGGGTGTCTTTGAACAGTTAATAATTAAATTAAGACTGAGTAAAGGAGGAAGCAGTTCAGAAAAACCTAATTACAGTAAATCTAACATTGGCATAGCTCAGCTCATAGCTAGGTTCCATTTGGCTTGATATTTTTAGAAAAAATATAAAAGACAGATAATCATATACCAGATTGAGAGGGGAAGAGATGAAGTTATCCTAAAAGGTGAAGTTGTGGTTGGAATCTTTTTCCCCCCAGTGAAACTTAACCCTAGTTTCTACCTTAGATGACAACTGTACAGCCCTCTGCGTCCTGATACCTGGAGGATGCAAAGACACAGTTGGGTTTGAAAGATGGAGCTCTTGAATCCAGCTGAAAAGGAAATTCCAGTCACCATCCCTACCAACCCACCGGGGTATTGTCATGATATGGTGTCCAGAACAGGCCCTGGTGCTCAGGTCAGCCTGTCCCAGGCAGCACGTATTTTACCTGCTCAGGGAGCCTCCAAGGAGCTGGGTGAGCACCAAACCTTCCCTCCTTCTGAACAGAGAGGGAGCTTAAGCTGGGCCCAGAGAAAACACCAGCCACAGCAGGTCGGTCCATCACTCCCTGCCTCTGCTTGACAGTGGGCAATCAGCACCAGGGCTCAGTTACCCCCTTGGGACACAAACTGTCCCTGCTCCTCTGGCTCATTTGTACCAAGAAGACACAACCACTCCTCTGGGGCTCCACCACTCCTGGAGGAGATCTCTCCTGGAGTGAAGGTGGCTGATGGCTGCTCTGTATCACCTGTACAATCTGTTTTAACAAAGTGTTGCAAAACACATGGCAATTCAAGAGGGGGGTCCTCAGCTTTAGAGTTTGAGGGGTTTACCAGTTTTTGTTTAGTATACAACATCCCTAAAAGCCCATATCAAACAGACACAAACCTTGAAATTATTGGTTTTTTACAACCCTGCATTCCTGAGTTTCTAGAACAAATAAAAAGCAAAAAAAAAGGGGGGGTGGGGAGGTGGGCACGAGCAGGAGTGAAGCATTAAGAACCAGGGAAAAGGGAAATCAAAACAGATGAGCAACTTTTTTTAAAAAAAAAGTCCCCAAACCCAGTTTTCCACACAAGCTGTGACACAATCCTTAGCCTGGAGATGTGGGTACATCAGCTACCTGCGTGACCAATGTGTCCTAGCAGTGCACAGCGCTTTCCCAGCCTGCAAATACTTGCATGCTCACACACCAGTTACATTTTATGGCCTGGAAACAATAGTAATGATGATAAGAGAAATGCCTGTAATATAGCAAATTAATATTGCTAGCAAACTGTTCAATATTACCTTTTGCAACAGTGTTATAGAGATAGGAGGGAGCCCTAACAAATTATGTGCAGAGTATAAAAATAATAAATTAAATTACAAGTGAACTGCAACTCAATATTTTGCATGAAAAATCAATTTGCTCTCTCAGCTTTGTTATACAACCAGCAAAAGAAAGAACCCAGCATATTATTTCCTCACACTCCAAAAGTGGCCAAGTAGAGACCTCATTGTTATTTTTCTAAACCATTAAAGTTTCTTCTTTTTGTACTGGGTTTTGTTTTGGGTTTCTCCTTTCACTCTCTGCTAACTCCATGATATGGTAACTTTATAGGTGGAGCTGATAGCACTGCCTAATTTTATGTCAGTTGATATTTGGTATTGCAAGGCTTGTTTTCTCTGCTTAGAACTTTGCCGAACTTGAAGCGTTTCAGGTGAATTTTACCATTCTGGTTATCAGGCTGAGACAGGCTGAAGGGTGTTTGCATTTGTTTCATTTTGTTTCAGTCCAAGTGAATCCACTCTTCCTGTAAACAAAAAGGTGGGAAAAGATGTGGCCCTACCCTGGTAAACGTGAACACACAAACTTAAGTGTTCTTTTTCTTGAGAAATGCGTCCTTCCTTATGATTTGCATCCTGAAATTCATGGGAGACAGCTTGCTCAACGAAGGAAAAGCCTTTTGTGGGGAACAGGAAATTTTGGCTAAATTTGTCCAAGTTACAAGACCATGAAAAAATAAGTTTGTACATGCACAGAAGATTCTCCTTAGGCTTCACAGCTTATTTCTTTAACTATTTTATTCTCTCTGAGCTTGATGCAGGGGAGATTAAGCAGGGCATTCCCAGAAACTGTAAATTTAAGCAAAGATATCAGGAAAGTTGTTCGGAAACAGCAGCCTGGAACACATGTATCCAGTGTGACTGGAAACCCAGGTGGGAGAGGACAGTGGCTGATCAACCAGGAGATGGGAACTGGGGTTCAGAAGCAGCCTGTGACTGGATTGAGGCATGCAGAAAATAAAACTAATACAGACTGGGAAACAAAAATTAGGTGGAGATGGCTAAGAGACAAAGACTGGTGACCTAGAGAAGGGAACAAAAAAGGAGAACATGCATGACATTGTTTTCTGTGATGGGATGGGAGTGAAGAGAGCTCATCTCCCTTGAAAAGCAGCCAGGAAAAGTGAATCAAGAAGTTTCACCCCTGTTTATGATCAAACTGAGTATCAGGACAATGCCAAGAAATGGGATTTCTTTTATTTTGTTTTAATTTGCTACCAGAAAAAATTAGATGGTTTTATAAACATATCAAAAGGACATTATTAAGGTTGGAAAATCTACCATTAAGAAGCCAGAAAAATGCCCTTGAGTGTACAACAGTGATATGGAATTATACTGCCTTCGTTTTGCCTTTTATTCTGTCTTTATTTGGCTTTATAACCCCAGCGATGCTTTTTAACACAGCCTGTGTATTTGTTTGCATATGTGCATGCAAACAACCAGAGATATTCACCAGTGGGTAGACTCAAAAATACCCTCTGCCCACCAGTGGAGACAGCAACCAGGCTGTGCCCAAAGTTCCACCACTGGGCTCCAGCAGGTTAGAGAAAAAAAAATGAAAGCATAGCAGGTAAAACATTTCCCACACAATAGGCTCCTTCAGAGCTCCACCTGAAATCCAATTAAGTCTTTGGAAGGGTGTCATTCTGTAGCCCTTTCACTAGGAGTCATTTCAATTAGCTTCCGATCAGATCATCAGTAATTTTTTTACCCAGCCAGGTGGTATTTTTTTACCAATGCAGATTTCACATAGAGGATATTATAAAGCCACTGAATAGCCACGGAGCAGGCTGTATGGGGGAAAGGGGCCATGGTGTAAATCAAAACTTACTCAGAGACATTTTTTTCTTTGGATCTTTCATATTTCTGCTGAAGCTTTCATCTCATCACCAAGAGTGCAGTGCTCCCCATTTTTCTTGTGAAAGTCAGGAATAAGTTTACCAGTGCAGTCTTGACAGGTTTTATTTGCAGGCAAGCTAATAAATGATGGCTCCAGGTGAAGGCTGTGCACAGCTGTAGGCTTACATTGCTGCTATTAGTTTTGGAAAGTTGTCTTTTAGGGGTCACATAAACATGAGCTTAATTGAAATATGTGTATCTGTCATTGTGAAGTTGATGGGACTTCAGGTAAACAGGTAAACCCTGTTTCTAGAAGTATGGTATGCCATATATATGGTACAGTATTTGGGGGAATAGGTGTCACCCACTTCCTTACCTTGATAAAAATTGGTAAGCTACAAAAACTTCTGATGCCGCTGGAGGAAGAGTAGCAATGAAAGAACCACTGTCATGTTCATGCCAGAAAATGCCCTGCTGTGTGAGACAAAAAATAAGGGGTGTCATAGAAAAGGCAGAATAGCCCCAAAGACCCGTAGGGTGAGGGACCATGAGCATTGTCCTACCAGTGCCTGTAGGTAGATCCATCGCCTGCCTCAGAGGTGACCTGTGCCATTGCAGCTGCAGTTCGGTGACCTGCAAGTCCCCTGTGTCCATCCTCTTCCCTGATGGCGCACCTTGACCTGAATCTACTTTGTCACACTTCGGTTTGCTTCCAGCAGGGATGTCTCTGTGGGCAGCAATCCAACCTCACTTGGCATCCCTGGATTTTGTAGGCACCTGACCCAAATCTACTGCCGCAGGATGGATGTTGGTGGAGGAGTGGCTCTGTGGCAGCTAACAGAGAAGCACGTTCTTATCTCCCCCTTCTCCAGTCAGATATTGTGGAAGAAAGAGATACACATCTTATCCCAGCAGAGCAGCTGAAAAATCTGGAGGAAAAGGATGCTTGGAGGGTGCCTTTATCCTCTGCCTGCAGTGGGGGGAAGCTGCCCCACAGCATCAAGGTGACACCACATCGACGGGCTGTACTGCCATCTAGCCCACGTGTGCCACCACCTCCTTTAACAAGGAGAATATTAATGATCCAGACCTGCAATTTTCAGCCTGCGGTGGAAATATCCCCACGGAGTAAGAACAGCTTCTAAGGGGTCCATGACAGGTCATGCAGGGAAGCAAGTCTGTTGTCAATACAGTTAAATCTGCTAGATAACAGGCTGCACTGCCACTGGAAAATATTTAGGGGATTTCAATTGGAAAATGTTCAAAACTTGCTGATTTAGACTTATCAAGCAATAGCTCAGCTTCTACAGAAAAACAAAAACCACAGAAGCATTGTAGAAGAGAACAGTGATGCACTCACTGTGCACGAAAGTAACTGTCAGGACAGATAAAGTCAAACGAGCCACTTCTAGAGTCTGTGTTGGGCCAGAAAACAAAGGTCTATTTCTCCTAGCACCTTGGAGCATCATACTGTGCTGGTGTTGCTTCTTCTTTAGTGATGGCAGCTGTGGTCTCCTTGCTTTCTGGATATTTTAATGAGCCATAAGGGTAATTTCACCTCTTAGGAGATTTGCATTCAACAAGTTTTCTAGCCCTATCAGTAATTCACATGCTCTTTGCAAAGGCATGTCCATCATTCCAGGCTTGCTGTAAGAGGCACCCTTCAGACTTTGGAAGAAATCAGAGTTGCTAACCCCCTTCAGAAGGCACTGAGGTTACCACTGAGTTACCACTGGGGTGGTAACAAACACAGTGTGACAAAAGCATCGTTACCTATTTGCAAAGGTAATGGTCACAGTCTCTGCCATCAAACTCCAGGCCAACAGCAGTAGTACCTACTCCTGGGTTGTGCCAACTAATACCAGGCAGCTCTGTGGCAGTGCAGAGGATGCATGCATGAGGTGAGTAGGGCTGTCAGAGAAGGAGCTGCACACGCAGCCGAGATGCTGTGCTGCACTGCTAGGAAGGTAACAGGGAGAAGTTGAACTTAGTGGAGATGTTTTTTATTGCCCAGTTCAAAAGCTGGCTGTGCTTTACCTGGTTCTGTCAAACCCCCTCCAGCACAGCCCTAGCCTGTTCTTAACTAGGAGCAGTACATCTTCTGCTCAATACTGGGAACAACGCATGGAGAGAGGAGTGGGGAAGTGCCTGTGCTGCTGGCATCATGCCCACACTGACATGACAGGCATGAGGATAAGTACAGTCCTGCTGTTGAGCCAAGGCCCCAGAGCAAAGCCGTCCCAGGAGGCAGGGGTTTCAGAGCCTCTTTCAGCAAAGTCATCCCTCAATAAAGCCACCATGCTCAGCAGCAGAGACCAAAAATGTCCCATGACCATTCCAGAAGACCTGCAGGCTTGGCACAGCCCAGCCAGTGATTCACACCCAGCCTTTCTACTTATAAAAAAAAAAAATAAAAATGAAAAAAAATCCCCCAACTAATCACACTTTTCCAAAAGTGGCATTTTTATAAATATCCAGGACAGATGCTTCATCTGTTCTGCAGCAGTGTCCTCTAGCTTATGTAAGTGGGCAGAAGTGTCAGCACAAGAAATTTCCAAACAACAGCAGTTTTGGGGGCCAACATCACTTGGACAGTTACCCCATCCCTCGCAGTTTATATGGAATTGGGTTTTGTCACATTTTCAGGTTTAATTCGGTTGAACTGCAAGAAGAGGTGTGAACTATTTTACAGTGCTATGCCCAGGTCTCTGTTTTGAAGGGGCTGAAGTGACCATCTGCAAAATAATGAGGGACCAGTAGGAGCAGATAGCTTCTCCTCACAATTAAGTGGCCCTTTCCACATGAGAAAGAAAAATCATTTTTACCTTTCAAGCAGCCAGCTAAGGCTTAATGAACACTCACAAGCCAGAATAACCTTAATAAGCCTGAACTGATGAAGATAAAGATAATCACAAAAGAGAAAGGCTCTGCTCCCATGGTGAGATGAGCCTGGGTGGGATCACCACAGAACCAGCATCCAGTCCAAGCCAGCGGCAGGGAAGCCTCTCCCTGAAGCATCCTGTGAGCTGGAGGCAAGTCTTGCAGCTCTGGAGAGTTACAAGCTCCTCAGACATGCCCCAGAATAGGTTGTACTCAACCAGCTCACAGCTCACCTCAGTGAGAAGAGTTTACCAGAGTTCATAGTTCAGGTTATAAAACTTCATGCTTCCAACAAAAATACTTCCCAGAATACTGCCTGGGGCTCTGCCACTTGGCAGGCCTTGGGCACACACTCCAGTGAAAACAATTTGTGGATATAAGGGAAGAGGAGAAAGAGTAATTCATTTCATAATGTTAATTTTTCTTTTTATAAGGTGCTAATACCCATTTCCTTATTTTTAGTTTATTTGATGCCCAAACAGGCAAAGTGTGAGGTTTAAAATACAAGAAGAGACCAATGGCCCATCAAAAAACCACTGTGTGATAAGATCTCCTTGACTTTTGCTTTTCTTTGTCTTGCTGGAGCCCTGGTCATCCCCATTGCTTTGTCTTTTTATCCTCTTGCCAGCTGCGAGAAGAAATAATCGTGTTTCTGAGAAGGATCTTCCTCATCACTGACAGAGACAAAGCTCTGGTGTGAAAGTTTACCAATCTTGGGCACGGGAGAGTGAATTTCTCAAGGCAGTAAAGAGTAGTTTGTCACATCATTTTTCTTGGGATTGAATTTTCTTTGAATGCTGCCTACGTATTGCAATAGGTTCCTGAGAATTGCCAACAGTAGGACACTTCCTCACCCAAAGCAAAGAGTGTTGACATGCGGAATAACTAGTAGCTGTGGTGATGCAAACATCATTTTATCTTGTCCTATATAAAGTCTTCCACAAAATGTAAATTTTATGTTTTCATGCTTGATTCCTTCATTTTGGACTTTTTCTTCTCGGGGACAAAACCAAATACATTCCAAATTTTCCTTAGGGAGGAAAACTTATTCTCTCTTTCAAGTCACACCAAAAATATAGCTGACCCAGTTACCACTGTATGCTTTAGAGCTGCTCAGTCAGAAATCAGCTGGGGAAAGCACGATGAATAAATGACATCCTAGATCAAATACATAATTAAAGGGTACTAAATACAGCTGGCCATAATTTTTCGCAGGAAGAGGATTTTATACAGTCTTCTGTAAATCAACAACTTTTAATGTTTTTCACATTGTCAAAACTTATATTTTTTTAATGTCTGACATATTTTGAATATAGCTATTTCTACCAAAATAGGTAGAAACTACTACTACAAAAAAACCAAAAAACCTGAAGCTATTTTTCATAAGAAAATAGTTTTTAATGTTCTTTGTGGAATGTAACTCCTCTCTCCTGAAATTGCAACTTTATAAAAACCAGGAAATTTGAATTTTGGTCTGAAAACTTCTTACCTAAAGGTATTGGCTTTTTTTTTTTTTTCCTAAAAAAAACCCCCCAACTGTAAAGTAAAACCTATTTTGTTGTTATTAATTGTTAATATCAATTAAGCACAGATTATTGACCATATCATCTTGCAAGGAGGTTATTTAAAATTTTGAGGTTATCATCAGTACTTTCATTTCCTCAAAACTCTACTCTTCTGATTGTTATTCAATGACTATTTCCATAAAGATGTGAAAAGAAACCTCTCTATTTCTCTACCTGACATATTTTGAACTCTGCAAAATGGAACAATTTTAAAATTTAAAAGATATGAGCCTTTTCCTCATGAAGAACATACATAGAACCTATTTTTCAAGGGAACCGAGCATTTGTTACTTCCTTCTGTCAGTTTAAATCAATTTAGAGTAACCATACATGCACTTACATTGCTGCCTGTTTATTATTTTTATTTGATCACATAGCAGCTCTTCTCTTGCAAAGGCTTAACTGTTACCAATAATAATCAAGGAAAAGTAACCTCAGAACTTTCTCACAGCATCTCTCTTCTCATTTTTCTTCCTCTTCCAATCTTCTATGACTCCCCCCACTCCCAGAAAGAGAAGAAGGGTGTGAAAGGCATTAATTAATTTATCTATCATACACACTGGTGAAAAGCACATCTCCTGAACTCTTTCTTTGTTAGAAGCAAGTGCCTCATCAATCTGGAGCAGATCAACCCGCATATGCAATTAAAGCCAGAGTAAGGACACCTGTGATTGGAGAGCACACCGTATGATGTCCCAGGAATACCTGCAGCCATGGCTCATTCCCCATGAGCCTGTGAACCTCCTCACCCCCTGTAAGCAATCTTACAGGACAGAAACCTTTCTCTAGTGAGGCAGAGATGGCTTTGGCCAATTTCCATAACCATCACGTTGTTAAGGAAAGATGAAACCCATGAGGGTGCAAACAAGGGATGCAAAGACAGGGGTGCTGGCCAGCATTTTCCAGGGAGGGTTTTCGGCCTGCAATGGGAAGTGGGCCAGGGGAGGTCACCTCCCTCAGCGAGCACTTTACTCCCATAAAGGAGGCTTGTAAGCTCCTCAGCTGATGCTTGGTGATTCTCAGACTAATTAATATCCCAGGCTACTCTTTGATATAAACACAGCTCAATCCCTACCTTGTACACACCATGCTTGTGCTGCAGTAACAGGAAGGTAACAGTAAGATGTGCCAAGGTGAAAGTAGAGAAATGACCATTTTGTTGTATTTACTACACATTTTTTTAATCTTTCCCTGGGCATAAAATTCAACCTCAGAACTTTTCCTTGCTCTCCTTTACCTCTGGTTGCTATTTGGATTTCCTTTTCTATTTTTAGATCTCTCCAAGTTGCATTTGCAATTTGCAGCATGAACAGAGTAGATTATTTTTACTAATTCTTTCATTTAAGAAACAAAAGTTCACATTGACTGAAGTGTTGATTACAATTCAGTTGCTTTAGTCAGAACAAATTCCTATTAGAATTTTTAAAAATCAATTCAGACATGTTTTACTGTTTTGTGGGAAGTAAATTTAACTATGAAAATGTGAAATTACTTGCAAATGTTTTATGTTGTTTTGACTAAAATGCCTCATCTAAACCTGCAAGACAATTAGTGCCATCCTGGAATTAATGTTGCTTTAATTTCTTTTACCCCAAACTATTCTTTTCAAAGTCTGTTGGCACTTCGTGAAGGAAACAAGTCCTTTGCAGAGCTCCAGCCTTTGTGTCTGCATGTCTGTGTGTTAACCCACAGATGTTCATTTATTCTGGGAACTTGATCTTGGATTGAATCACAGAAAGGCATGCTGCTGGGTATGTGGCAACTGGAATAATTATATACTTGCCAAGTTTCAAATTCATTTGGATGGGAAAGTCTTTTCCATCATTACATATTATTGCATTATAGGAAAAGATTTGCCCTGTTCCACCCCACAGAGGATGGCAATTAGATCTAAATCTCATTAATAACTTTCATCTGGTAGGATGAAAGATATTAAACGTTGAATTATCCTTATTTGCTGTATGGTCTTCCACTATAGATTTATTTCACTATGAAGTTAGAAAAAAGGTAAGTAAATCTTACAGTTCCTAATGAAAAAGGCAGTCCTCCAACAGGGCCAAACCAAACAGGTTAAAAGAGAGGCACACAGACAAAAAAGCTGTTGAGGAAACGTGCAGTAAGGGACACATGCCAGAAAAATGGTGCAGTTTATGCTCTGTGGGCACCAAAAGCAGAGCTTTTCTCACCAGGCTGTAGAGGTTTAATATGAACTGTCTTTGCCTGATCTAGTGGATCCTTTAAGGGCAGCAGAGAGAAACAGACACTCACAGAGGAAAATTTTAGTCATCTACCTTACACAAGTCATTGTATTTCAGTAACACTGCTTTCTTGCTGCTACCTAGATGGGGAGTCCCAACCATACACCTAGACTGCAGAAAATTCAAATGTCTAAATGTGGACAGACAAAGCCCGTCCAGATGCCTGCATACAGCAGAGAGGTTCCGATTCAAACAACCGGACTTAAACAGGAATCAAGTCTTTAAACTTTACAATTTATCTTCATATCTCTGAATATGATAAGATACAGATTTTATTGTAGAGAGTTCTGGTTTCTTGTCAAACTGTACACCACAAGCCTTATTGCAGCCCAAGCCGAGAATGAGTAAGTAACATCACAAACAAGCAAAAGTGAGACTCACAGACTCAGATAAATTAGGACAAAATTGTGTGTGATATTCAAACTAAACTTTTTCAGCAGACTTGTAACTTCCCCTCTCTTGGGTGCAGAATAAGCAGTCTAAGCCTCAGCAACTGATACAACAGGGAATCTGTTGAGAAGGTCCTTTAGTTCATACAACACTGAACACCGAGCACAGAGTCCTATGGAAATGAAAGCATTTCTCTAGCCCTGCAAGATGAATTGAAAAGGAATTTAGGAAACCGAGTGCTTGGAAGCAGAACAAGGGGACTACACAGGCTAAAAGAAACTAAGTTATCAAAACACAACAGTAAAGTAACATGAGGGATATACACTAAGCTGATGAAAAGCAATGCAGAAATAGGAATGAAAGCTACTTGTCAAATTTAACTTATCAGTAGGCAAGGATTTGGTGGAAGTTCTCTAAACAGCAAGTATCTGTTGAAGGAGTATTTGAATTTCCTAGCATCACTGAAATCCCTTTGCATTAGCCAAGACAGTTTGGCTCTTTGAGCTGCACATGGAGAGCAGGATTGTCAGAATTAGCTCCGAATTTTCTGGCTTTTGTGAGTTCTGTTATTTTATCATTGTAGGTTCTGTTGTTGGGGTTTTTTCCATGCATACATGTAGATTATGATTCTGCTCACAGAGCTGCAACAGTAAAGGGAAAACTGGCTGCCCTGGCAGTATTCCTCAATATACTTTGTGCAGCTACTGATTGCATTCATGTTTTTCCCTCAGCAGCCCCCTGTGTGCAATGAGGAAAACGTACAGGCAGTAGAAAAATCACTGTCAGAGCAACAAGCTTTGACTAGCCTCTCTATTGCCTGTGAATGTATGTGAAGTGAAGAGAGGTTGTGAGGAATCTAACCATGACTACTGTTTGGGAGTGAATACAAATTTCATGTCTGGGTGACCATCTCCTAATTGCTGCTGAATTTTTTTATTTTTTTTTTTTATTTTTTTCCAGTGGAGCTGACTTTTGAAGCTGGTTCAGCCTGTGCAGAGCTGGTGCCTACTTGGAGGCAATTAGCAAGAATTAGTGCAGGTGCTTCTCTTGGCTTCTGTCTATGGGAGTCAGCAGTGCAGCTCGGAGATCCTCACCCTCCACACCAACCTAGGAAGACTCCTCTGGCAGGGATTCACAGCGCTGCTTGGCTCCTCCGTGCAACACAATTGAGACTTATTCACAGAAAGCAATATTTTTGTTTGAGCATTGGTTTATTTAAAGCCAAGTTTTCATTCTGGTTAATGTCTCTGCATAATGGATGAGAGCGCTTGAGCTCCTAGCCTTGTTGTTACTGATCAATATCGATCTGAAACGTTGGTAGTCATTGTGTATTTAGTGTCTTTAAGAGCCACAGCTGAAAAAGTAACAATTTATACATGTTTCAGTTCCAGTTATTGCAAGTTAGTCATGGCATAAACAGATTTACCATGCCAGTAATTCCGAGATGAACTGGTAAGGTGAACAAAATTATTTTAGAGTTTAGCAGCATCGCTGTCTCTGTTCAGTATTAACAACTCACACTTATACTACCATTACCCAATTTTGAAGTGGCTTAAGAGATGGGTGCGTACAAATAGAGCAGATGAGGCAAAGTGAGGTGCAATGACTTCCAAAGTCATTCAACAGGTGCATTGAGAAAGCTAGGAATTAAAAGCCAGTCTCCTGAGTTATAACCCTCTATCCTCCAGTAACATCCCCTCACTTTATGGCCTCTTCATTTTCATCTCCTGTTTACTGTCTTATTTTGCCAGTGTCAACATACACAGAAACAGTTCACTCAAAAAAACCCCTCACTGTCTTCTAAGAAGACAGAACTGGAGAAGAACTTGCAGTTATTGAAGAGCTGAAATTCATGACATAGGCAAGGGCTTGAGGAGAGGGACTGAGTTAATCCTATGTATTTATGTGGTGCCTCACAGCTATGATTGAGATCCCTAGGGCTAACACTTACAAATGCTAGAGATGCCACACTTAGCATGTTGATTCTAATAGCCGATTCCTCAAAATGTTACTGCGTGGAAACAGAGGATCCCATCCATAAACATAATTATTCCTTGAAATACTAACTTTAACTTACACATGAAGTACAACTTGTGTCTTGTTTTCCACACTTGGTTCCTGAAGATAGATATCAATTCATATTCTAAGAAAAAGTATCCTTGTGGTAGGAAGAGGGCTGCCCTAGGAATTATATGAAAGATGTTCTTAAATGGCAGGTGATACAAAGTAATGCAGGGGTTGACCATACAGAGTCCTTAGATGTTGACAAGTCTGAAAAGATAAACTTGAGTAAACATAGGCAGCCGAGATCCTGGCATTGTACTGGTGGGCTAGAAGAGTGTGTTAGGTGAAGCGATAGCAAGATCAGCAGCAAGTCTCAGACCTAGTGGTAAACTTGGGGAGAAATACAGCTGCCGAAATGTGGGTGCTCTCCATCACTTGTGTATGCACCAGTCCACATTTGTCCCCCTCCTACCACAGCATCACCATTCTCTACCTCAAAATAGATGCTGGCTGTGCTAATTCACAGCCACCAATAAAATATAAGCATGGACCAGAATTAATGCAAGAACTAGCTTAACTGTGACCACAAGTTTCCAATATACAGAATTTCATACAGCGCACAGAATTGGATGATGCAGTAGGCACTTCTCTGTTCTCACCCTTATTCCCTAGCTGTATGGAAGATACAGAATAGTGTTCCATTAAAGCAATAGTTATATCAGAAACCACTGGCACACTAGAACTATATTCCCACACAGCATAATTGAGGCTGCAAGAAAAACAGCAGGTTGTCCTTCATAAATATTTTAAAATTAAACTGTGGAAAAGTCTGACTTACACTCATTTTGTGAACTTTAAAGATGACTATTTCTATCTCTACACCTACATATGTTCCCACACAAAATACTGTACTAATTTCAGTAAAAGAACACACAGGATTATATCCTGGCTGAGACGTATACCTTAAAACACATTAGAAATAGTAATACTCAGAGATGCAGAAAATGCAGAGTAGAAAGATATATTGGGGGGAAGGAATAAATTCACAAAACCAACGAAAAATTGGGTTTGTGAGGAGGGTTTCAGTTTTGTTGTTGCAGCTAGAAATAGACAAAGGAAAGTCATGCCCCATGATACGGCCAAACCTTGGTTAAGATAAAACATAATTAAGGCTGATATGTGAGTATAACTTTTATATATAGACTTATATCTGATTGTCTAGATTTAAAATATTACATGAAATGTAGAAAAAGTGGGTCATAAAATTAAGCAGGATTTTTCTATTCTTTCACAGTGTTTTTTGTTTACAATACATCATCCATTGCTCTAGATTAACTTATTTTTATGTTACTATTTGCATCCTTAGTTTTTTGGAGAGTAAATTCCAAATTTAACGTGATGGTTAGGTACAAATAAGGCTTTAAAAAAAAAACCTTCTCTAGGGTGTCTGCATGTTTACATCCTGAGCTGCACAACTAAAGCCAGTAAAGAAGTCAGTAGGAGTTTTTCCAGTAATATTAGCTACATTACTCCCTCCAGCCAAACCCCCAAGCCCGTGGAACATTGCAGCTTGGTCTCCCCACTTCCCCACCTCTTTTGAGATTTGTGGGATTTTTACCTCTGTTCTTCCCAGGTCTGCCACAGACTGGAAGGCTTTGAGGAAGTCATCTCACTGGGGAATACTTCCATTTCCCAATTTATAAAATGCAAATAATGATACTTCCTTTATATGCTGCAGACCAATAAAGAAAGGCACAGTAAAAAAAAACCCCGAGTTGCTATAATTAGGAGAAATTTGCCATGCACAGCTGTTGGCTAAAAGAAACAACAGAAATCTTACCTGCTGCATCTCACTGGTCCCAGTTAAAACCATCTAATAGTCATGCCCTTAGAGCTAAGTTGGTTCCAGAAGAATCCATCCAGGCAGTAGCACTGCCACATAACTCAAGAGGGTGACCTAGTATAAGCTCACTCTCCAAATTTAAATATGCTCAGAAAGTAGTAACAAGATAGCGTGCTCCTGGCAGGTTTTTATACTCAAGCAGGTAATCTCTGTCCTCGTACAGCTGATGAAAAGCTGTAATAGGTTCCTCTGACTAATTAGGGGAAAATAAACTCATGTGCCCACACCTGCTCTGGATCACAGTAGTATTACAGGTGATAAAGTTGGGCACAGGATTAATTGCTGTAGCACTATGGCCAAACACCCTGCATAGCACAACCTGTGCAAGGTTACACCTGGTTTTATATCTACCACATGACAGGGGCCAGAATTAAGGTCTGCTGCACACAACCCTCAGGATACTCACCCCATATATGTATGGGGACATACAGTTTGAGCATGGCCATGGCATACAAAACGGTGCAGAATGAAATCAGGATCAAATAGATCATCTTGTTTGATTTGCTGCAGGCTCCTCCAAGGCAGTGATTTTCTTTTCTGAACAGGACTTTTTGGCTTGGGACGCTCAGCTGCATCACATAGTCAGACACCAAACTAGAAAAGAAAAAATTACTAAATAAGTTTCCTACAGACGTTAAGGGCTGCTTGCCTCTGCTCCCTGCAAAACTGCTTTCCGTGCAGCCATCTAGTGGAAGGCAACCGAAATGTTCCCAATTACAGGATCACACAGAATTGCCTAGATTGGAAAGACCTTTAAGATCATCGAGTCCAATCATTAACCTAACACGGACAAGTCCCCAGCTAAACCATGTCCCGAAGCACCACGTCTACCCGACTCTTGAACACCTCCAGGCATGGTGACTCCACCACTTCCCTGGGCAGCCTGTTCCAGGGCTTGACAACCCTTTTGGTGAAGAAATTTTTCCTAACAGCCAATTTAAATCTCCCCTGGCACAATTTGAAGCCATTTCCTCTTGTCCTATCACTTGTTACTTGGTTGAACAGAGTAATCCCCACCTCATTACACCCTCCTTTCAGGCAGTTGTAGAGAGCCAGAAGGTCTCCCCTCAGCCTCCTTTTCTCCAGGCTAAACAACCCCAGTTCCCTCAGCCGCTCCTCATAATACTTGTACTCCAGACCCTTCACCAGCTTCCTTGCCCTTCTCTGGACACGTTCCAGCAATTAGGAAAAAAATGAAGAGAGGGTTATTTCAGGCACTCAAAAGACCTCGGTACAAATACCTGTTAAATCAAAAGGAAAAGCCACCTTGCTGAAAGTCTTCCTAAAGCATCATTTTCAGTTACACAGCAGCCGTTTCACTGGGCAACCTCTAGTCTTTAAGAAAACATAATAGAGGAACCCCAAATATAACGGCCTGATTTCTCCTATCAGATTGGTTCTACTTTGATGTAACTCTGTTCTGCATTAGATGAGTTTGTTTCTGATTACATAAGGTAAATGAGATGCGAATTGGGCCTATTAAGTGTATATTTAGCAGCTTCCCCTAAGCAATCTATTTTTTCAAAACCAGGGCTTGCTTACTTGAGACAGGTGTAAACAACTAATAGAAAAACTAACTCACTGCCTGAAGAAACCTGGTTTTGTTCTTACCCTTGGCACAGCCACAGGTGACCCCAAAGGACTGAAGTTTCACTGCAGATGTGAGCAGGTGCACACTCCTCCACTTGGTAAAATAGCTTGGGGGAAAAATTCCTACTCTTTTATAAGTGTGAAGCAAATGCACAAAGCACTATAACAACTTAATAAGGAAACCATGAGGGACAAGTAGGACATTTCTTTGGCTGCTGTAGCAACTAAGTGAGGAGACAAAACAGAAGTCGGGCTGCACTCTGTACCAGGCAAATCTCTCTGTTTTTCCATGTATTAATAAAAAGAGAACGCAGAACTGTACTACCTGTCCTTTCTCCCCAGTTCCTTCTTCACTCCAATACTTGCATTTTAATAGCCAGCTGGGTTCACAAGAAACAAGTTACTCTGAAAGACGGAGATGCAGCAGTGAAGGGCAGCAGTGGTAACTGAATGTTAATTCTGCTCCCAGCTTCCACTCACTTTCTAGAGCAATTTACAGCCATATTCCTCCCTCAGTTTCTTCACCTGTAAAACAAGAGAAATGGCAGGGTCAGAAAACAATAGAAAGTGGGATTCTTTTTCTGCAAGTTTGGTTTCATCATGTAAGTTTCGATATTAACAGCAGTGTCCAGCTGAAATTCTTTCTTCGTTAAGATAAATGCTACAAGGAATCATCTCTTCTTCGTTTTATCTAATTCACAAGAGCTGTGAACTCTAATGGTTTCACAGTTAGCTTTGGGTTATGCCAAGGCATTGATTACATAACAAGATAATCTGGTTTAATATTTGCAAAGCATTTTGAGGATAAAAGACACCAATAAGCTCTAAACTGAGTATATTGGATCTACGCAGAGCTGAAGTGGAAAGGTGAAATTACCAACATTGCCAGTATTCTCAAATCATAACACTGAATTAAAACACACCTCTGATTTCCCACGTCAAGAAGTATCTTTCTGACTGATGCCAACAGAGCAAGAGGATAACCCTATATAAGAAATGTATATGAGAGTTTCAGACTGGGAAGCAGGAGGGTTGTACTGCTTAATTCCGAGTTCCCTTTTACTCCACAAAAAGCTGAGACAACTGGACAGACTTAAGTTGTCTGAAGGGCAAATCACTATCTAGACTAAGTTGAGACCGTAGAATTCGTTCTTACGTGGTTGGCTTTTATTTATAATTTGAGCTCTTTTTCACCTCCAAGACAGTCCCATAATAGAAACAAACAATTACAGACTCTGAGTTATTCTAGGCTTTTAGTTGCATTTTTCCTAGAAACACAAAGGTCTCATTTTTTATTTTTCTGAATTCCCAGGGTTTACTTGCACAGCTCCCATTAATATTGATGGGAGTTAGATATCTTCAAAATCCCAATGCACACACAAAAGAATAGACTCCTAAGTGAATGTCTATTATAAAATGACAAAGAGCTGTAGTCTTTGCAAAAGCCGGCGAAGAGTATTCTTCTGTTTAATGTTCTTATAAGTGTCCTATTATCCATTTAGTTCAATTACACTGAATGAGTCTGGTTTTTCCAAAGCCTTTCACTTTGTCACAGTGAGGATGGGGAGGCTGAGAAGAAAGATGAGCCACTGCTAGCTCTTGGGTAGCTACACTGATCTCTCACTATACCCCAGTGAGAACCAGGATCCACTTGTTAGCAGACAGGAAACAGGCATGACAATGGCCCCCAGTAGAGCCCTCGAAGTACAAATCTGACAATGACCCCATTGTAAACCTCTTATCATCAGAATGTTTTTATTCTCATCCATTACCCAATCTTCAGGGGCTCAGACTTGGAAAACAAGGAGGAAATGGCTCCCTTCTGAACTCCTTAGAAGAATGGAAGGCTACGCTGAACAATTTAAGCCAAGAGCTACATAGTCTTCGATATGCTTCTTAATTCTCAGAAATTGGTTTTGTTGGTTTTCCACAACAGCGACTTTTTCTTTTAAGAGACACCTATTTTCTTTTTAGGAGAAGCCCTCTATGGTGCCATAGAATGGGACACAAACACACAGTGCTTTCAAGTGGAGAAAGTATACAGAGATATCTGAGTGTCAGTGACGCCATCACGAGTTAGTTAAACTATCACAAGGGTCAGTATTTGAAAATAATGGATGCAAAATAACTACAGACTTCAAAGAGATTTCATAGTATTCTAGCATATCCTTTATATTTAAAGGTGGATTGTATCTGCAGACTTCTGTTTTATCCCACCTTGTCTTTACATTTCATGTTTTAGCAATTCATCCAACATACAGAAAGACTAGTAGAAGAAATCTTATATATATATATATATATATGTCTGTGTGTGCACATGTGTGCATGCGTGTGTGTATATATATATATATATATATATATTCCTTTCAGTAATTAATACAGTTTCTTAAGTTACTGAAATGCATATGTATGCAATGGAGTGTCGTTGCTCCACAGAAGCTTCTATAATATATTGGGTAGTAACACATTTTAAAAAGTGGCTACATTTTCTTTTTTTTTTTTTAATGAGGTACACCAGAGCAGTAACTTGTGAGGCTTTAGAGCATGTCTGGTAAACCATAAGCAATTGAAAAATAGTATTAGTAAACACACACATACATAAAGACATATGCATAGGTATATATGTATGTTCGTGTGTATATATATATATACCCTGATACACTTATTTGAATCTATTACAGGGATTGAATTAACGGATCAGGCAGATTCCTTTTCTTTCCTCATTCTTGATTGGGGTCCTGACAAATCTGTAGTAAGATAGGGTCTGGCGGCCGGAAGATATCGGGCTGTACGGAAAGGTAAGACACCCCCCTCTCTCTGCTAGTAGCCAATAGCACTTAGCCTGTGATGTAAGCAGGTGGAAGTGACGTAGTGAACCCACACTATATAGTACTGTGTCGCACAGCATTAAACGCCATTTGCAGCATCCTCATATTGGTGTCAGTGCTCATTGGCCCAGAGACGGGGTGTGTGTTTGTCTCTGTGCCGCCTCGACCAGACGGGACGTTGCGGGATAACAACTGCAACACAAATCATTGCTCATTTCCATCTACCAAACTACAGAATGACCAATCTGATGGGTATGTGGGTCCTTATTGCTGCACTGAGGGAGAAGGCACAAGGGTGTTGGCCATAGCTGTGGAGGGTCAGGACTGAACTCTTGCTCCTTTAAATCCTATTAAACAACTTCCTAAGATTTCTAATAAGGTGCTCAAAAGACATCCTAGTAGCACAAAATGTCTTGCTTGGTTTAAAGAGGTGGCTTTGTAAGATTGTAAAACATATGTCAAATGTTTTACAACGTATGCAGTGGCAATCAACACTTGACACTGCACTTTAACATCAGAAAGAGATTTCTGGAAAAATGCTTTTTTCTATTGATGTCAATTTTCATTTCCATTCAGTAGAGAACTTGTTAAAAAAAGAGTGAACGTGACCAAACCATTCTCTTTATCTATGATTACATAAAACACGTCCCTTTTCAGTAAATTCAAGATGTAATTATTTATGGCCTCACTGATCTCAGATCTTTATTGCCTTTAAATCCTTTTTCAATATATCTTCAGTGATTCAGACCAACTCTTGTCTTTATGCATACGACAATAATGTAGAAGCTAGAGCCTCAAAAAAAAAAAAAAGTTAAAACTTTTTTTAAGTAAATGAGTTTATCAATAGGGCTAAAATATCACACAGAAGTATGTCAAGATTGAAACAAAAACAGAAAAGCAAAACCCCCAAAACCATCAGCAGAATTTCAAATGCCATCCCAAGTTTGGATAGCTATAACACACTTCAAAAACAGCAGGAAATCTGTACAGGAAAGACATGTCAGGAGGACACTTTTATGAGTTAAAAAAGTGTTTCTCAGGAGATCAAACTCACCGAATATTGAAATCAATGCAAAGACTACCACTGTCATCGCTGGGTATTGTACTGATCCGAAAATGAATTCCTGTCTCACTGTTGTGTATTTAAAAGTTCATTTTTCACAATGTATATTTGCCATGTCAAAATCCTGATTTTCAGAACTAAAGGTAAATGACTTGCCAAAAATGTTTTTCAAAGCTCTTGTTAACATGGGCTTAGATGTGGGCAAAATTGCTTTGATAAAACTGCAACTCATTTCCCAGCATAACTTCAGTATCATTATTTGCTGAAAGAAACAGAGATTCAGAGATTAAATTCCAGATCTCAATTTGGACTCAAATTAAAAACAAACAAATAGGAATTGGGGAAAGTTTATAGAAATAGATGTAATGTGTTAAGAAATAGATTTAATGATTTAACACCCCTGATACTCCAAGCCAATTTTTCAGGAGGCTTTAGAGGATGGATAGAAATAAAGGCTTACTCATACATAGTCTTTGAACAAATGCAATGCCAGATCCAATTTGCTGTTCCCTAAAAGATGTTTTAAATAACTGCAAAAGGCAAATTTAACTATGGTTACACCAGGGATGAACTCAGCCCACTGTTTTCTTTCCTGGAGGATATGACATTGAGTAATTATTAGAATGCTCTTTATTGTCAACATTTTAAGGTAATAAATGACTAGGTACAACTGTTTACCTGAGCACCATTTATTGATCGGTTGGCTTCCAAATCATCTTTGGCAGAAGACCATTTCCAGTTTTTCAGTATGCAGCTGAACATTATTTATTTGGGAAATCCCTACATACAAGCCTTTTCTGGCTATGCCTATGGAGCCTGTAGGTCTCAAAGCACCGCAAAAAATTTTGAATAGGGTTTGCAAACTTGTACTTGGTATAGGCAGAATTGCATCTAAGATTTCATAGAATTTAGAGCTTTAACATTGCAACTAACAGTGGCTATTAGCCACATAACGCCCACAGTTTTAGTCTTATGAAAAGTGATGTGCCATCAATGCACAGGTTGAGAGACTGTATGAGAATTTGAGATATGAGAATTTCTGTCTAAAGGGAAGAACTTGGATCACCTCTGAAAGACCCCTCCTGGCTGAGGATTCAGGCTATCCCACAGACTCCAGCAAACAGTCGTCTCTTGGTGGTTCTCCTTATTCTAGAATAGTGAATGCTAAAAGAAACAAGGCAATTTTAATGCTTTTTCACCTTTAGGGTATTAATAAAGTCTGCCCCCACTCCCTCCTCCAGCTTCCCCTCCTTAATTCCATTAATTCCATTTTAAATACTGTGGGCAGGAGCTCCCCTCAGTAACACCTGCTGCCGTGAGGACACCGAAGCTCTCCTGCCTGCACTAAGATCTGGTGAAGTTCTTGCTGCCATTTGCACTTGCTTCGAATTTTCATTTTGCATGCGGATGGTTCACCCTAAATCCAGAAACACCTAGTTATGTGTGTTGTCGCTGTATTCCTGGAAGTTCTACCATCTGTCCTCTTGTTATGTAATCCCGCTGACATTCCCTTTAAAAATGCAGTAAAATAGGGCTAGCATAAAAGATGCGGCTGTTAATATGGGAAAAAACACCACCCCACTCCATGTCCGTCTTCCCTGCAGAGGAAAAAAGAGAGTTAAATTCTACTGCTGCTCTTGTAGCACACTCATGTACACCTGAAGACTGTCACCTGGCCCTTTGGCAGGGAAAGAATTAAAAATTATCATATAATTTTTGCCTCCTAGAAGGAAAAAGTTTGCAAGAAGTGTCTCCAGTGTGAAAGTATGTGTCTCCAGTACGACATGCCATAGCCAAAGATATGCCACCATATGCAAGCACCCCCGATGACCTGCCATAAAAAAACATGTAGCACCTACTTTGCTGTGTCACAGGGGCCTTCAGTAAGTAAAGTATCCACTGGGAGCCAGAAAAATATAATTTCATCCTGAGTTTTTAACATTCATTTCCATCACCCCACTGCAAGGGTGGAAAGAGTCTCCTTCATGCATTGCTGTGTGGTTTTTGAAGGAAGTGTTTTGTACTTCAGAGATTAGCTACCTACTTTATGCTGTGGCACAGGAGTTGCCATGGGAGGTACTAGTCACAGCAAATCCTTCCACCCACACGCTAACAGCACAAAATTGATTTGCTCTAAATAACTTATCAGCTCTCTGAAATAAATAAGTTGAATCTCTCTTTAATGAAGTAACATGATTATCAGTACACAGTATTACAGAAAAGTGATAAGTAATAGAAAAAATTGAATTATAGTAATGGGATACTTAAATCATTCTTTACATCTGTTCCCAGAGCAGTTGTGGGAAAAGCTGCAGAAAATGGCTGCTCTTCTTTGACCAGTGGATTTGCTTTTGTTTGGTTATTTAATGAAATTAAAAGTTTACTTGGGAAATTCCTGTCATGTTTGAGGGAAGATCCTTTTTCATAAGGGTAGTTACAGCATGGTTATACTGAGAATATGAATTGAGAGACTCTGGGCTTTCTAAAATAAATGTGCTTGTTTTTCAGACAGGGGAAAATAACTTTTCTCTGTTAAGAGACAACATAATGTAACCCATAAATCTATACACTTTACTATACAGGCAAAGGACTCAGCTGTGAACTAGGCTGCAGATACTTTCCATCAAAGGAGTACCCAGAAAATTGGCAATCATACATTGAAAATCTTGTCTTTAAACCTTCCAGGACAGGACAAATAGAAAGAAAGTGGCATTTAATACATTTCATGTCATGATTATATTATCACTTAATCTCTGTACAGGTACATAGATGGCCATCTGATTACACATTTCCAAGTAGAAAAATGACCACCACAATTTCAGATTATGAAATGGCCAGTATCCCATATAATACCTTGTGTGTTGGAAACATGCTCCTTAAACTAGTCAAACGCTGTTTGGTTTTTGGTTTTTTTTTTTCTTGCAGTCATGCAGCTCAGTGGTGCTACAGTACCACACATAAAAAAGTAGCAGCTATGGAAATTTGTCTTGCATTTGGACTATTGAAATTTGCATTGGCAGGAAACATATTCCCTCCACAAAACTCCCTGTGGCTTTCAAGCCTTCTTGTGAACTGATGAGGCACACTGCCAATGACTTTGAAAATTTCACATTTGCTGCAAAAATATAACATTTTTCAGCTGTTTATTATGGGATATTTCCTTAAGGGAAAAAATGTCATAAATAGCATGCTGGAAGAAACACCTTGCCTTGAGACAGGGTGTTTATCAAAACATAATGGAACCTCTAAGTAGTCCTTTCTCATTGGCACTCAGCTACACGTAACAGAGTAAGAACCAGATTAGTCAATAACCTTGAAGTTTGCATAGTCTGCAAAGGACATAAAGTTACTTTTAAAATATCAGTTATTGTGATACTGTATTATATAAGGTAATCAGAATGTTGAATATATTTGTAGGTTCATTTAATTACTGACAGACTGGCTAGAAAGCTGACTTAAACTATGAGTTGACTTCAAATAAGCAGCTTCCTGCTAAACAGAGTAGAGAAAGATCTTTGCGCTTACCTTAGAAGATGCTGCTTCCAAGACATGACTAAATATATTTCTTTTCTGGGAAAGGTAGATCTGATGACTAAGACATTAGTATTCACTCCTTTTCTAACTCTTGTTTATTCCTCTTAACAGTGCTTCATCAGTTTTAGGGGTTACGGCCACTTCAGTAGTTTCGAGACTGCACTCCAGGCCAGGTCTGGAGAAAGATCTACATGAAAATAATTCCTAGGGAGAAGACAGTAACCACTGAAATAAGATCAAGCCCTGACAGCGGTGTAATATACATAATAATCTCCAGCCTGTGACAGACTCCAGGCAATGTCAACACAGCTGGTTTTGCCAATCTGGGCACAAAGTGATCCAAAAGAATGGTAACAGTTAAAAAATGAAGACAGACTAAAATAATTTCACTAAAATTCCACAGAGAATAAAGTACATTGATTCTACTGTAGGATCTGAGGAAGCAAAACTTCTGTGGCTTGGTACTAGGGAGCAAAGGCTTTAGGGTAAGACAGACAGGCATGTAGCTCTTTTATTGCGTTAAAATGCCTTTTGCTTGTGTTCTGTTCTCTTTCGGCTATAAAGACTACATATGTTGGTTTAAAGACACTGTTGAGCTTCCTGAGCCCAACAAGGGCTTCTAGAGCTTTGTTGAGCACAAGTAAGCACTCCATAAGTTTTCTGATCTGCAGGATACTGAACTTGGAGAGGAAGAGAATCAGCGGGCTCCACGCTTTAACACCCCAAGTCCTGACCTCCTCATTACAGCATGTGTGGAGACAGTAACATTAAAAAAAATGAAAGGTTTTGCTTTCAAAATATTCAGTATATATTTCAGCTATAGATCAATACAGACAGCCCCCCAGCAGTAATGATCCCTTTGGCTAGTATTAAAATCTCCTATAATCTTCACAAATACACAGAAAATTCAAAGTATTTGCAAAGTGCATTGTAGACAACATTTTCAGCAAGCTTATTAAAGTTGCCATGCACTTCACACAGGGATGACTGACCAAACTCAGGTGACCACAGTGCATCAGCTATCGGAGACTTCCTTCTTGTGTCATCAAAAGTAGATGGCCAGAGAAAACGTAGCTTTCTGCAGACAGGTACAACTGGTGGGTCAGTCAGCCACTTGCATCAGCTACTAACGTATAGATTATCACTCTCTCTTGAGGAAAACGCAGCATCAGGAGTCCTTTAGAAATAAGAATATTATAGGACTGATATAGTCATGTTAATAATGGACAATACCACTAAGAAGCAGCTTTTTATTAAAGCCTATTATTTGGTTTAGTGAAAATAATAGCTTAACTGTTCAGTCTGTTTCCCCCCTGAAGAGTGTATTATTTCAAGTATTTCTAGAGTGAAATGAAGGCTTTATTATCTTGGATTTTGAAGAATGAAATGAAAGATGAGAACAAATCATGTTTCCTGACATTTTTTCTACACTTGAATCACAAGGACTTAAAAAATATCTTGAACAATAGCTCTGAGTACCATTTTCTTGGAATATTTGATTCTGACAAAAGCAAATTGCAGTTTCAAGTAATTCAGACATTAAATGTAGCCCCCTAAAATGTTGATCCTCTCAGAGTTCTCATTTTAACGTTTATTTCAAAGATTTTCCAAAATTTTTTTTTTTTTTTCCCCAAAGAACTCTGAAGTTTATCACTTGTCTCATTGCTGACACTCATTAATTATACACACTGTAATGAATCTTCAACTAGCTCAGCTACCAGAAGTGTCTCTCCTCTCTTGGGGAGAGGCAATGGAATCACATCATAACTACTGTGCAGCAAGTGGTCTCATTGCTATGGATGACGGATGGAGAAAAAGGTGACAGATTTTGCAGCCAACCTTATCTTAATGATCCTTAATTCAGATAATGAGTGTAGCTCGCGTTTATTAAGATAAGAACACAAATGCAATGGCAGCAAACTGAGCAAAGCAAAGACATAGGACCAGGCTTTCTCCCTGGCTAGTGTTAAATGAGCTCACTGTAGTGGAAAGATCCAGTTAGTCACTGATGTTTTTAAGAAAGATGATAGAGCACATTTTATGAGAGTACATAATATAAACTCCCTCATATTTTGCTTCTGATGGTAAGGAAAATGTTACTCTTAGGAGTACAGTAATTGCCAGTAACAAGGCATGAGTTGGTATTCTTTTACATAATGATAGCATGTCAAACTTTCTGTCATCTCTTCTCTATAATGGCAATTTGCAATGGTATCTCCTTGCTAAGAGAGGGAAACAAGCAGAGAAGTTTGCAAAGTAGTACTTGAATGACTTTTGCTTGCCAAGATAACAATCAAAACACATACCTTACTAAATTTAACATCAGTGTTTTACCATCCCATAAATATTTCAGAGATGTCAAAGATCTCCCCATTTTTTGGGAGGGCAAATAGGAGGACTTTTAAATAAGAGAAAGAGCAACAGATGATTGAACTTTTAAAGTCAGTATAATGAAACAACAAAAAAAACCCCACTCAAATCCCAAAAGAGATATAAAATGTACGGCTCAGCCATCACCCAGCCATGCTAGTACAAAATACACCGACCACAGTGATGTGTCTAACAAAGCAATAAATTAAACTAACTTTTTCATTACTATTTGTTGGGTCCTTGGGTTATTAAGTGTAATATGCCAAATTAAGAAACTACTTTATACTAATGAATTTAGAAAAAAGCAATGTTCAGTAAAGGGGGAAAAAGGTCCACAGTGACAAGTTGTACACAACAATCACATTGCACAGTAGTGATGATGTGTGTGGTGGGTTGACCCTGGCTGGATGCCAGGTGCCCACCAAAGCCGCTTTGTCACTGCCCACCTCAGCTGGACAGGGCAGAGAAATATAAAAGGCTTGTTGGTCAACATAAGGACAGGGAGAGATCACTGTCACAGGCAAAACAGACTCAACTCAGGGAAATTAATTTAATTTATTGGTAATCAAATCAGAGTAAAGAGGGTAAAGAGAAGTAAATCTAAATCTTAAAACACATTTCTCCCCACCCCCTCTTCTTCCTGGGCTCAACTTCGCTCCTGATTTCCCTACCTGCTCCTCCCGAGTGGTGCAGGGGGATGGGGAATGGGAGTTGCAGTCAGTTCATCACACATTGTCTCTGCTGCTCCTTCCTCCTCACACTCTTCCCCTGCTCCAGCATGAGGTGTCTCCAACAGGAGACAGTCCTACACAAACTTCTCCCATGTAAGTCCTTCCCACGTTGCTGCCATTCTTCACAAACTGCTCCAGTGTGGTTCCTTTCCATGTGTCCTTTCCATGGTGTGCAGCCCTTCAGGAACAGAGTGCTCCAATATGGGTCACCCACGGGGCCACAAGTCCTGCCAGCAAACCTGCTCCAGCGTCGGGTCCTCCTCCACAAGGGCCACAGGTCCTGACAGGAACCTGCTCCAGCACAGGCTTCCCACGGGGTCACAGCCTCCTTTGGGCAGCCACCTGCTCCAGCGTGGGGTCCTCCAAAGATTGCAGGTGAATATCTGCTCCACCGTTGACCTCCATGAGCTGCAGGGGGACAGCCTGCCTCACCATGGTCTTTACCCTGGGCTGCAGGTGAATCTCTGCTCTGGTGCCTGGAGCACCTCCTCCCCCTCCCTCTTCACTGACCTTGGTGTTGGCAGAGTTGTTCGTTTGATGTATTCTCACTCCTCTCTTGGGTTGCTGTTGCCCAGTAGTTTTTCCCCTTCTTAAATACATTATCACAGAGGCATTACCACCATCACTGATGGGCTCAGCCTTGGCCAGCAGCAGATCTGTCTTGGACCAGCTGGCACTGGCTGGGTCGGACACAGGGGGAGCTTCTAGCAGCTTCTCACAGAAGCCACCCTCAGATTTTCCACAGATGCTTGTCATTGAGAAGAAAAACATTTCAAACAGGTACTGTAAGAGAGAGCCATGAAGAACACTGTTTTCTGTGGTGTGAGAAGTGGTCACTGTTTACATACAGACTACAAAAGGTAATGTTGAAAATCAAAACCAGTCAGCAGTTCAGTGTATATAATAACCAGCAAATTATTGTTTGAATAAAACAGGAGATTTCTCAGAACAGAAAGAAGGCCCACAAATCATACCTACACAACCAATACATCTGTACTCAGTAGGACCCTTCCCATAAGGAGGAACTACTCACATGAGTAGGGTATGCAAGATCACTGTTCCTCTACCAAATCAATAAATATGTAGCTTACTGCAGAAAACACCATCAACTACTAACAGTAAGGAAAAAATGGAGCAGTGGAAACTTGTGTTGCTTCAGGACTGTATTGTTGGCAACAAAAAAAGGCATTATATAGGGCTGTTACAGCTACATCCAGTATATGAAAAAGATAAATGCTCAGATTCATTTAAAACTAAAATACATTCAGAACTCCACCAGGGCTGAGTATTGTTATCATTCATGTTTTCTCCTTACAATACAATGTCTGCATATTTCTCGTAGACAAGGCCTGGGGGAAGAGAGAATTCAAATGAGATATGCCATAGTTTGGCTGCCTGAGTCAGCCTGATTAGGCTTTCATATATTCAGGAAGATGTACAAATGGATTATGTGCCTTTATTTTGAAAACATCCTTGTCTACCTGACAATCAACAAATCCAAAACTGCTGCCCTTTCAAGGGCACTTGTCCTGAGCACAGGAAGGTGCAAAAAATATTGATAATGGAGTTCAAAATCTTTCTAGCTTCCCTAAAGGAGGAAACAAAAGACAACCTGGAGGCTTTGAAGAACCACAGCTAAATATTAAACATCTATTCTGCTGGCTTTGAAAACTGGTTCAGTCATAAGTACATAACCACAACCATAAATTCACCTTTGCAATTTTTTGTTTGTCTCCCTTGCAACATTATCTGTATTCTCCTTACAAGATAATTCAAAGTCTTTCTGTGGCCTTTACATTTTGTGTAACTTCACATCCTCTTCACATCAGCAGCCACTGACAGACTCTAAGATCTTTAAGTCTGTCCTCAAGAGAACAGTGGGGCTGGTGCAGACCATGGAGCAAGGAAGGTGGGAAAGACCCTTGACCAACCATGTTCACTGCTACCCTCTCACATTCCAGGAGCCTGGCATCAGCGTGTGCCATAGGCCTGGGAGCTGCTGTCTAATTTCTTTTCCTCTCAAGGCAATAGTTACAGCTCTGTGCTCCTCCTGATAGCTGAGTTGCAGCCACAAAGCCTTGCTCGGTGCTGAGCTTTCTCACTGAGCCATTTATTCCTTGCCTCATTATAACTTTTCCAAAACCCGTCCGAAAATGTGCTGCCTTGGTCTCACTTTTCTTAATGACTTCATTTTTTTTGCCCCTTCTTCTTAACTCAGTCACCTATCTCGACATTTAAGATGTGTGCTTCATACTTGTCGAGTCCTGCGTTCCTGTCCATAAAGTTCTCCCGTAGAAGGAAAGAGAGAAATCCTGGATTTCTGACCATAAAGGTTTCCCATAGCAGAAAACAGGGCAGTCCCGGACTCCTGCCTGTAAAGTTTTCCCATAGCAGGAAAGCAGAAAACGTGACTCAGATTCGCCAGTTCTCTTGGTTGGAATAAGATGTGCACAACATACGAGGTCTGCAGGCAAAGAGAGACTTCTATTTCACAATGAGGCTCATCAATAAGTAGTTAAGTAACAGATTCCTCCTTTTTTTTTTTTTTTTTCTTATTTTCCTTCTTTTTTCTCACACTTTCTGGCACTTGTCTTCCCCTTTTCTGTCCACGTGTTTGAGAAATTTCTCAAAAAGGGAAAAGGCTGTTCCCTTATCAAGTTTCATCTCCTGCCATTGATCGAACAGTCCTTTGTTCCAGGGGTTTACCAGGTAGCCATGGTGCCAGAACTATTTGTTCAGATTGTTTGTTCTTCCAGTTGGTCTCCCACAATACTTGGCACCTGGGCCCTGAACAATGCCCAGTGGCAGGGCACCATGCTGGCTGGCAGCTTGCTGGGGGCACTGGGGGCTCCCTGGTGAGGAGCAGGGGAGGCTGAAGGGGTGGGGTGGGGGGCTAGGGACAGCCCCAGCCCCAGAGATGGGGCACCTCGCTGGGGACAGGACATTGGCAGAGCTGTAGACCAGCACTGCTGCGGGGTTGCTGAGGCAGGGACTGACAGCCCCAGGCTGGGCTGAAATGGGGTCTGGGGATGTGGGTAGGGGTGGGAGGGGGTCCCAGGTGGGGCTGGGCAGGGAGAGTAAGGGGAGGTCTACCAGTGCCCCCAGGGCCCTGACACTGCCCTTCAGGCAGCTTATTTGTACTGTCCAGGTCACTGGGACACAGAAAATCCTACACTGGGTTGTGATGAGCTAAGACTGACTAATATTTCAGCTGTTTTTATAGGCAAATATACCTCACATCTTTGCTCTTAAGTAAGATACATCCACAGAATCCTGGGTAGTCTAGTAACATCCTCAATAAATATTTATTTCAAAACTTATCATGTTCTAGTGTACAGGTCATTTGCCACAGTTGTTAAAATTTTCCTTCCTTTGAAATCAGCAATACCCAGACTGAAAGTATGATCTTCTCAACTTTGTTTCATATTAAAAACTTTTGGGGGGGGTGGGAGGGGGGGAAGCTAATTGATGAAAAAGCTATTTTATCCCTCCTGGTTTGACTGTTGTCCATGTGATCTGAGATAGCACTTACAAATGCCTTCAAGAATTGATAATTTATTCTACTGCTGCCTTAGTGAGGATTTCAGTTATGTCCAACTCTGTGGGACTTCATACTAGAAGTAAGATTTATACCAAGGTTGTGCTCCATCTGTTTTACCTTCATTAGTCTGGACTACTGTGACCCTGGTCAAATTGTATGTGCAATTGACTTGTGACCTATATGGCTCCTTTGCTTATTTTCTGTAGTTGCTATAATTGTTTCCAGTTACATTTATTTTTGAGAGAATAGTTCTGTAGGCCAAAAATTATAATAAACAAGGTAGCATGAGCTAGGTCTGCTTGCAGTCATGTCACACTGAAATCTATACCATCTCCTGACTTTTTTAGCCTCTTCCAGACAAGCAATTTTTGTACACTGTATGAATTATTCTAAGCAATGTGCTAGTCTAGATTCTTCCTCCTGGTGTTTGTTTCCCAGGCTTGACCAGGCTTGGC
>NW_010318387.1:25937-27082 GCF_000700745.2 Antrostomus carolinensis | reverse complement strand
AAAAAGCCCCAGGTGCCAATATAATCTACATTTTCTTGGGAAGGGTGACAACTGCAACTATTGCATTCAACAATTACCCCGACGTTCACAAAGGCGCCATTTACTTTAACAATTTCATCATTCACAGGGAGAAACCACTGGTCTCAACACAACTGGGGTGGGTGATTTGGAAACGACTGGCTCCCTACCTAGACCAAGCAATGGATATGGATCTTCCTTTTGTATTTGATGAATATGGCAGATAAGAGTTGCTTTGCTTTTGAACCAAGCAGATAGAGCAGTAAATCATGTAACACCTACACAAAGCATCTCCTTTGGCTGTGAGAGGAGTCAGACTTGAGTCACGTGGGGACCTTTTGTCCTGTGAAGATAATTGTCCCTTATCACGTGAAGGAGTGCAAAGACAGCAAATGGAGTTACATCCTGCAGCAGAACTTCTTGCTCAAGTGCCGAGTACCCTTCTGTCCTTATTTGTGAGAGTAAGGAATGTGATAGAGAAATAAACCACGTTATTTTTAAGCAGTGAAACCCTGGTTATAGAATCATAGAATCACAGGATGGTTTGAGTTGGAAGGAACCTTAAAGATCATCTAGTTCCAACCCCCCTGCCATCAGCAGGGACATCTTCCACTAGACCAGGTTGCTCAAAACCTCATCTAACCTGGCCTTGAACACTTCCAGGGAGGGGGCATCCACAGCTTCTCTGGGCAACCTGTTCCAGTGTCTCACCACCCTCACGGTGAAGAATTACACAGTTAATTAGCAATAACAAGATAAAAACACCGGTTGATCTTTTTTGAGAAAATGACCACATACTTGTTCGATTGGATATAATTAGATTACAATTTGTTTGGTAGATTATATTTTATCCTCTTTTGTTCATATTGTTCATTAGAATGACAGGCAACTGCTTAAAGAGAGACTGTGGTTAATAATTAGCAGTAGCATCTCTGCTAAATTTAAAGCTTAATTTCTGCTTCCTACTGTTTAATGAATTAGGCAATGAGCAATTTCTTAATTGGTGCAAGCTTGACATATACACCTAAGTCTTCTTTCAGCAGGTCCTTTGACAGTGCTTGCTTTCATTAGCCAGATCATGACAGGCCCTGCTGTGTGAAGTGGGTTGTAGTTTGTTCAGTTTTTTG
>NW_010318387.1:17411-25588 GCF_000700745.2 Antrostomus carolinensis | reverse complement strand
ACCGCAATCCTGGAAGAGTGAGAGCCTGAGTGAAAACCCGCATGAATCCCCCCTCCTTTCAGCCCCAGATAATATACTAAACATGATGTGATATCATATGGAATATTTCATTGGCACATCCAGATGCCAGTTTTGGGTTTTACTATTCACTGCGCTTCTCCCTCCCAGTCCTAATGCAGCTGTGAACCAGCCAAACACAGTGGCCTTGGGCTCCAGCAGCAACTAATAACATTAGTACTTTTATCAATGATGTTCTCATAACAAGTCTTGCGCTGAAACCAAAACACAGCTATTCTACTTACTAAGAAGAAAATTAACTCTATCCTAGCAAACCCAGGACAGCAACAGGGTGCCAGCACCTAGAATTTGAATTTATGCATAATTTGTGGAAATCCAGGAAGGTAGGGCTGTAGCAAACACCAGAGACCGTTCCCAAAAGAAAAGGAAAATGTGTTTTGGAGCTGCCAATATCCCATGAACCAGTGCCCAGTGAGGAATATCAGTATAGGATTATGTATGGACCGCGTTCCTACTAGTAAATAAAAAAATGCTGTGGCACAAATCCAAGCACTGAAACCCAGTCGTCTAGGCAGTTAAATTGTTAGCATGTCCCCTGGTCAAGTTTAACACTGGGAATATTGCAACACCATTCCAGTTGGTCTCAGGGCCAGAGATGGGTCTCCAGCATTATTTAATTTACTAATGCAGCCACAGCTACAGAATCCCTCACCCTCCATTCTGTGCAGATGACAGCTATTTCCCACCAGCTTTTCATCACAGTGGACAGCAGGAGAGGGAACTGGTCCATGCCACTTACAAGACTCATTCCTATCCTTTTTGCTTGTTCTGAGGAATTCTGCTTTTAAAAACCTCCTCTTAACCATATCTCTGAAGTCTGGTAACTGTTGCATCCCTGCCTGCCAGTGCTCTAGCTGCATTTACTGCCTGTATTTGCAGGCAGAGCTATGGGGGTAGCTGCAGCAGTTCCCACTCTTTGCATCACTCCCCTTGCAGCAGTTGGTATCCCAGAGAAGGAAAAGCCAAACAGGATGCGTACCCACCTCCAAGGCCCACGGCATACTAGTGCAAACTTCCATGTTGTGCCGATACACAGGGTGACAGGCTGTGCTGCCCTGCGCGAGAGGGGACACGCCTGCCATCACCCTGCCCTGGCTCTGTGGGCAGCAGCCCCTTGGGAGCAACAGGACAATGACTGCAATGACTCTTTCAGCCATCCTGGCTAAATCCACCTGCAAATATGAGTCAGAGCCTTACTACTGAGAGAGCTGTCAGTCCTCTCACTGGGGCAAAACTCCTACGCAGTGGGAAAAAAAAACAAACCATCCTTAATAAATACTATTTCCTGGGGCACTTTAAGGGATAAAAGTCTATTTTAGTAGTAGTAGTCACAACTTTTAGGGTCAGCTCAACACAAATGGCTTTGGGCTATTTCTGGTTGGCATTTCAAGATATGTTAATGCTACACCACCACTTCCAGTGTTTAGGCTGACAGCTCATCACAAGAATGGGTTCTCACCTCTAGCAGTACTTTGGAAGGTGGATCAGCTGTTTTTTTCAGCACTAGTAAAATAATCCTGTTAAATTGAATGGCTGAAAAACAAGTTCTGGGACCAAGCTGTCCTTAGTAAAGTTGTGGGGCCAGTTTTTAAGTTAAGTTAAGTGCCTAACAATGAAGGTTTTGTAGGAGCTGCTGTGTACCAGGAATGAACCGACAATTTCAAGCACTTAGATGCTTTTGGAAGTCCAAACGAACACCTAAATACCTTTGCATATACACAATCCACGTTCTTAAAATATGAAAACTGACTCTCATCCTACAGGATAATTAAACAAACCTTTAGGTATGGGTGTAAAGCCCGTAGTCTAAGGTCTGAAACCCATTTATTCAGAGACTGCAGTGCTCCTCTTCTCATAGCAGCAAGGACAAGACAAAGCTTATTAGGAAGGGCTTATTGCTGCTGAGCTGATGCAACAAGTTCTGGATATAAATGGGAGGAGATATTGGTGAATATTATTTATCTAGTATTTAAATGCATTTCTATACTAACTATTGCTCAATTATTTTCCGGTCATTAAGACTGGGACTCTGTTTATTGTGTGCTTTGAGTGTCCTGTATAATCTGATCATTTAAATTGCACCTGAAATATAGAAGTCAAGTGAAGCCACTCCAGAAAGTACTGGAGAAGAGAGGAGGATGTCTCTGGAGACCGCCAGAGGAAGCCTGTCTGTCTAATTAAATTCAGGGAAACAATTTCCTTAGATCTCTGGTCTTTTAGTTAGTTCAGCAAGTTATTTAGATCTATTTAAATAAGTATGTTGTTTAAAAGATTTAATAAAAACAGGTAGAATGTGCTGAAACTAGAGGTTTTTTTATTAAAAAGCCTGAAATGAGTAGTACCTAAACAAAAAGGAAAAGTTAAGAAAAAGTGAAAAATTTCAATTTATTTTGCTGAAATGAATCCAAATTAAATTCTGAACAAGAACAGCCTTTTTGTTTATTCTCATTTTGGACTTTTCCATGTAAATATTTATATCATTCTTTTTAGAATTACAAAAATATGATTAATCATAATGACATAAAATTTTGTAGAATTCTTGAGTTCAGAGGAATAGAACAGTACTGTGGAAAAGCAGAAAGAAGTGCATTACAGCACTCCACCTCTGACAAAAATGAAAACTACTCCTTCATTGTCAACCTCAAAAAGGAAAACACAAACTTATACAGTAGAGATAAATGCTTCTGCAAATGGAATCCTATATATTAAGTAAATTATAGTCTTAGTCTTTTTATATTTAACTATGTGCACAAAATTGCCTTCTAAAGCTGTAACATAGATCAATTAGCAAACATTACTCTGAGATCTAATTAATATATCTAATACTTTTACATACTATATAGAAAAAAATCATCTACCAGTGGTCATCAAGATACAAATGTAGTTAAATTTAAATTCCTGCAGCTCACACTAAGCATGTTTCTCTGTAACAAATATTTCCTTATATAAGGAAAGTATAAGGCTTATTTACTTGCCTGGGTATGGTCTGTGACCTGTTCACTATTAATTTCCTTGCCCAGAAGTTCCTGCGTGCTGAACAGTAATGATAGGAAAGTACATTGCCAGCACAAGCCAGAAAGTGAAGCGCTTGGTTTATAGGATGTGAACATACAGTGTTTATAGGCTTGCTAATGCATGGGAGCATACATTTAAGTGCATGCACACACATCTAGAAGGTTAAATTTATTTTATTACGTATGTTTTATGTCACAGTGCCTACGCACTGTTAAATATCTGGCTGATCTCTCAGTTTTCTTATTACTCCACTGAGACCTTAATAATTAAATAGAACCTGACTTCCACATGTAGAGTCTCTACCTTCTAAAGCCATCTTAAAAATTTAGTGCAATTACAGCTGCCAGAGTCTGTAGTTCCTGGAATTTATACTTGCTCACAGAAACACTTTCTATTTTCCTTTCTGGTTCTGCTATGTATCACATTGTATCTTGCAGTATCGATTTTTTAAAAAAATAATTTAACTATCACGCAAACCAAAATTCATCTGGCTATTATTCATTCCAAGATGGCTCAGAAATGCAACTGCTTTTGTATTTGTTTCAGTTCTTTGAAAGCACAAGGTTATGCTCAACTCGTAGAGCTCCTGCAGTGATGGCCTTGGCAGGACATCCCCTCCACGAGCCGTTTGCCAGGCTGCAGGTATGGACATCGCTTACAGCAACCAGGCACTGTTCATGGTGTCAGACAGAACCTCTGTGGAGCTGATGCCCTCCGTCCTGGATACAAGAGGTGTTTCTTCCAGAAGTCACTAGCTCCTTGAGCAAATGTGGACTTACTGAATGCTCCCTCTCTTGAGAACAGTATGAAATTTTAACACTACTTAAGCCCCTCTTAAGACCTGTGTTAAGAACCTGAGAAATATGTGAAGATTCATCCTTTGCAGAGTGGAAAATTTCATCTCTGGTAAGAAAAAGGGGTTTGAAAATTGTGCTAGCAAGCAGGCAGCTGAACAGCAGCTTCTTCAAGAGGCAAGGTACTACAAAGCAGTGTGCAATCATCCTACCATTTCTCTCATTTTCACCACTTCAGCTGACAAATTTGGTTTGTTTTCAACTTTAATTTTTAGTGCTCTTCCTTGCAGTAAGGACTTCATGATACTGACTGACCTGGTAAGAAAATGGCAGGTGAAATTCAGTGTCAGTGACTGCAAATAATGCACAAGGGAGGAAATGGCCCTAGCTAAACACACACAGCCAGGGACCCCGACTTAGCTACTAGCACTCAGGAAAGAGCTAATATTCAAGTTCAAGGGTGAAGGGAACATTAGGAATTACTAAGAAAAAAACCTGAGAACAAAACTGAGGTAATCATTTGTGTGCTGTAGGAATCGGTGGTGTCCCCACATCTCAAACACTGGCTGCACCCGCCGTCGCCCAGTGGAGTCAAGTGTTCCTTTAATCTCACAAGATACAGCAGAAGTAGAGAACAGAAAGATATGTGAAGGGAGGTGAGAGGTATGCTACAAAAATCAGTGGTCACTCCTGTGACTTTGTCAGATGGCTTGCACAGAGGTGACTTCCTACAGCACAGAGTTGTGGAACTCATTGCTGCAGGACATCATGGCCACAGCAAGTGGAAATGGGTTCAGAAAGGGATAATACGTACTAGTGGAGGACAGCTCCATCAGGAACTATTAAACATAGTTGTCTCAATGTAGCCTCTGGCTCAGGAAGTCCATAAACATCTGCCTGACAGATTCTGTGAGAATATCAAATGTATACGCACCTCAATCTTGTCCACCCATCATCTGTCTGGAGACAAGTTGCTGGATGACAGGAACATCTGACCTAGGCAGTCTTCTCATTTTTAAGGATTTAAATGTGGTTGGTTTTCCTCCTTTCTAAACAAGCTCTAGGTTGGGGAATCCCACTTGATTCCCTGGCTTTTTAGAATTGGTAGGTGCAGGGCAATCCTTTGCAAGCTCTGCACAAGCTTTCTGTGTCTGGAGGCAAGTGGCTGCTTAAGTGGTTTTAGCTGTCACTGAGCCATCTCTTTTTCCAGACACACAATATCAATGTATACTTAAAAATCCACGGGGAAGAAAAGAGTCTTCAGAAATGGAGCATTAAATATCAGGTGATGACTGGATGCACTTTATATGCTGAGTTTCTTTGGTGTTTTATTTAGAGATAGAAAGTATTAGAAATACACAACCTCAAAGGAACGCACAGACTACACAGGGGTTATTAGATAACTCAAGCTGTCCCACTTTCTGATAGAGCGCCAAGGGGGAGAGAGCTGTTTGTTAAAGTTTTACAGGAAAATAAATGCCTTTTCTTTCTGCAGCATTTTTTTTCTGGCAATTAATGTTGCTGCCAAAGAGGGAAAGCTATATATACAAGCATAAGATATAAAAGGAGACAAATGAAGAGGTAAAAGTGCTATTCTCTCTGGAGTTTTAAGTTTCTAATACGAGCAAAATCACATAAAGCCTCATAATTACATCTCATCTGCAACGTCCAAGTTTTGAATTTTACCGGTCACAAGGTGCCCATGGACAGACCCAATGGAGGACTCAGAGCACCTAAAGTAAGAAGAATCCAAAAAGCCCTTCTTTACCCCTACCAAACACAAAAAGCCCTCCTTTCCCCCTATCACATACAGATTGTTGGATGCATTGACTGCTGTTGTCACTTTTGGTGACTTTAGTTACCTTGCCATTGCTATCAGGAAAAAGTAGCTATAAGATGGTGGGGACTGGAAAGGACATGGCAGGAGTTAGGAGGGAAAAGGATATGAAGTGAAGCAGAGGGACCAACTGGATTATAAGTAAAAGGTAAAAGTTTATTTGGGCTTTGGAAGGCAGCATGTTTTTTAGGGAATGTTATCTTCCTTGGAAAAACACAGGCGTTTTTGGAAATGATTAGGGGAGACATTTCAGTCCTTATTGGAACTACAGTGTGTTGCCTGCTCTTAGAGAAACAAAGATTTTTTGTAAATTCCAGACAGAAATAACCCAGTTTGATCTAGTTATGTTCCCCATACCTTGTGCAAACCTAGTCTCTAGGTAGGTAAGCCTCTCCTCTCTGACACCAACTAAAGCCTACCCAACAACTCTAAAAGAGGCTTCTAATTTCCTTCACCCTTCCATGCCATGCAAGAGGGCTTTGAGCAGCATTTGGGGTGATCCCAACAGCCCCCCTCAGCTGGAGTGCAGCGCTGAGCTGCACTTAAGCATATTGCTTTCACAGAAATGCTGCCTTTCTTGCAGGAGCACACATGGAAGCATAACACTGGCATTTCTCAAATGTCAAATAAGGTGACTCATTAGCTGGCACGTAATTACATAGTTTAAATATTATTGGAGAAGGAGGAATTGCTGGGGCATAAGAGAGCCCATCTTTTCTGAACTTGCTGCGGAGCTCTGCTTGAGGCACCAGTACTGTGATGCAGAACATGGCTTTGTTTAGCTCACTGACTATTAGACAAATGCTTTCAAGAATAGTGCAATTAGAGATCTGAACAATAAAATCGAAGTAAATAATGAAGGGTAGGAGTGGGGAGAGGGAGAAAAAATAGTGTTACATCAGCAGACACACGTGACACTGAGTTTGTCCTTTGCCTTCCCTGTTCACCTGCATTGTCCTTCCCAAGTGTGGCAGTGTGGGTTATTCCCTGCTTTATGTTATCACTTGTCCAGGTGTGTCCATGGGCTCTGGTTCGTTGGAGAGAGGGGGTGGCAGGGAGATGCAGGGTGGTTGCCCCAGGTGACAGGAGATGCTGCAGAAGAGAGCTGCTCCTAGCAGGAGAGGCGATACAGAGAGGCCCTTCCCATGGATGCATCTCTACTTGTGCTCCTCCCTGATTACAGTCCCATTTCTCTTTCCTCCTAGACCCCTCTGGCCACCCTAGGGTCCTGCCCCTCCCCTGTGCTCCTGGTGAGCTCCTCACTGCTGGGACAATGCCCTCTGGGAAAGAGGGGCTCATGGCAGACCATGCTCACTCAAAGTATCTCTACTCAAATAACTATGCTGCTTATTTGTCCAAAGATACACAGCAAGAAGAGAAAAAAAGTTGAATATCTTAAAAGGCTGACCATTTAAGTCTTCATTAAAGTATATAGTTTTTCTCATGAAAAACTCTCATGGAGTTTTTCTCGTGGATGTATGTAACCACCTCAGACTGACCTCACAAGCTCAAGATCTCTCAGACTTGGCTGTGAGAGCAGCTCTTTGGCAACTTAATTAAAAAACAAAACCTTTTTCTGTAGAGGAAGCTTGTGATCTTCTGCCTTAGGAAAACAAGATGTTTAATTATAGCTTGCAGCTGAAAATATTATCTTTCTAACCAATGGTTGGGTTGCTGTTCCCTGCCTCAGCGTGACTTATGTAGAGCTGTCTTATACCTGTCTTGTTTTTTCCACTTCTATTTCTGACCAGGTCTTTGAGCCAGCCATGTGGTAGGATGACATATGAAGCAGCCAAATGGTACAGTGTGTAAGTCTCCTTTGTTGTTCACAAGTACTTAGAAACCAAAGACCAATTTTTTTTCCTTTGGATTTGAGCAAATGCCATTCAAGGCATACAGGAGGACAAGAAGTTTGCTCCAAAACATTAAGGCATTTCCTGCACAGCTGTGCAAGTGCAAAAATGGTGGAAATGCTTCCCCTCCATCCTTGCGTGAGAACTGGGTAAAATCCCTCTGGCAGTACTCGTGGGCTGCCAGGCCTTCTCCTGACCCCCCTTTTGGTTACACCAAGCTCCTTGAAGGAGCTGTGATGGCTGAGGTGGGACTGATAGCAAATGCTTCTTTGAGAACTGGTAGTGGTGTTTTCTGTGAAGGGGACTGATAGCAAACACTCCTTTGAGAACTGGTAGTGATGGTTTCTGTGAAGGCTTTTACAGCGTATTGCTGAATTTTATCAGATTGTCCCATGAATCAGTCTCCAAAACACATGTAAAAACATTAGGTTTGTCCCAAGTGATTTAGGAACACGTGTCCCTCTGGTCACTTGGATCAAACATCTCTTTCCCAAGGCACATAGAAAAGTGTCTTTCCCATCTTGTGAGGCAATGTGGTATTGTGGCTGTGGTGACTCCCAGGGACAGCTTCTGCACCCTCGAAGAACACAGAAGAAGGGA
>NW_010318387.1:0-17387 GCF_000700745.2 Antrostomus carolinensis | reverse complement strand
TGCTGTGCAGCATTTTACACAGCTGCCAGCATTTGGTGTACTGCTTTAACAGAGATCTGGCTGTGAGGATCACACACATGGTACAATCTGCCTGGTTATCAGTAGGGACAGTGCAATTTACTCTGAGCCCACAAGTGTTTTGTTTTACATCCTAGCAGGTTTTAGCACCCTTAGTTAGGCTCAAGTGCAGTGAGCTCTGGGAGTGCCTCAGGAGCAAATGCCTTTGGTGACAGTTTCTTGCTGGTCAGCCAAGGTGCTTACAGCAGCTTACAGAAGTTATTCTTTAAAGCTGTTGTGATTAAGCTGCTGGGATACCTGGGGTTTCAGGCCAGCAGGAAGACATTACAAGGCACAAACAATAAAATCATTTTGATGACTTAGTCCAGACGTTGCCGTTTTCCAGCTCTCCTAGGGATTTGCACAATAAAGTTACTTAGCTGCATTAAAAAAAAAGAGCCATTATGGAAAGTGCTAAAGACTTTCAAATAAAATGGTTATCAAGAAACTGTGTTTTAAGATGTGATCCAGTCTAAATAAAGTGCAACATCAAACATTTGTATGCGGTATTTTCTTTGTTTTGTATCACATTTTGGTGTCTTCTTCCTTGCTTTACCATTCCTCCCAGAATATCTGCCAAAGCATTCACTGAATGCTCGCCGAACACTTTTCTGTTTCTCTGAGTTGTCGAAGATTAATGTCTATAAGTTCTTTGTTTTAATCACTTTCATCAGTCTGCCTTTCACTGATTAAACAAGCCTGTTTGATTTTGATTTGGCATAGAAATGCTAAGGGAAGATTTTATTTAATAGGCTGAGATCTTTGTCCTCCGTTTCCATAGCAAAGCAAAGTTATTAAGACACTAAATTAAATACAGACTTTGAAGTCTCAGTTTTGCTTATTACGTTGCTCTCTGTAATGGCTCTGTTGAAGTTAATGGAAACATTCCTATGAAATCAGAGAGACTTGGGGTAGGACATAAGTTGTAGAGATCACCAAAGAAGTCAAAAAGAGCATCCCAGAAGTCATAGTATTTCATGGTGTAAAAAAAAGGATGATAGAAGAATCCAATCCTTGCAGGGTAACACTTTTACTTAATAAAAGTAGCATGAACATTGTGGTAGGATTCTTTTTTTCACACTCCTTTGCAAAATATTTTTCACTTGCTGCTGTCTGTGAAAGCACTCCTGGAAATCAGAGGTTTGAGAGAACATTTGGATTCAAAACTTTTACAGACTTTGATTCCCAGGAGGCTGCCACTTTCACACCTCACTCGCACTCCAGGGAAATATTTTTGAGTATTCAGAGCTCTTGCTCAGCACAATAAGCCTAGCTTTCCTAAGGACAATCAGTCTGTAAACTGAACCTGGCTGGACCTGAAGCAATGCTCATGTGGCAAATCTCATGCTCCCAACAAAACCACATCCATCATTAACTGGTACTCATGTAGCAGCGTTAAGAGTCAAACCCCTTAGAAACCCTGGTTAAGACAGCTGGCTCTAAGACCACCTGCATGGACAAAACCTGAAACCTCATTTGGTATCTAGTCAAATTAAGCATACATCTTTTGTGGGGGTCCAATTTAGCATAAAGTGAAGGAGAAGTGAGCTACTCAAAATAAAAACATTTCCATTGATCTGTCAGGTAATAGTAATTATTATTTTTATATGGCAAAGCTGACTCATAAAGTTAGACTAGAAACTCAAATCACAAATGTGATTGCCCTTTATTGCATAGTCTGAGTAAGAGCCTTTTCCTGCTCTTTAGTCCCAAAATCTACAATCACTTTTTAAATATGGATAATTGCATGAGGCAGATTCTCCCCCACCCCATGACTGGTGGTCTAGACTTAATTCATCAGGAATACAGAGATGAATGAGATGATGCATTCAAGTTGCTGCAGTTTAGAAAAATGTTCCCTATACTTATAAATGAGGATATCTGCCTTTGCGGTGGTTGTTCTGAGATAATACAAATGCAGTTGTGGCACTGATTAGGTATTTTGTTGAGAGTTCACTCATAACTATTCAGTTACTACACACAAATATTCTAAAAGCTGGAGCTGAACAGAGAAGTATGTCTGCCCCGAAGATTTTTAACTATCCTACAGGTTCATGGAAGGATGGATAACGTTATCCCTGTAGCAAGGATGTCATGGTTACGATACTTATTTTAGCAAAGATATAATTTTCCTGCAGATTAACAGACCTTTCAGTCTGCCACAGTCTCAAATTCATTTTCCTTATCTCCGCTTCCGCGTTGCAGCCATCACCCTGGTGCTTTGGTACGTATGCAGAGAATATTATGCGTTAACCGATAACTACTATAAATCCAGAAAAAAACTAAACCAAGAAAAATCAACAGTATGCCTCCCTTAAATTTACCATACTTTGAAATATCTTTGAGAATACACAATAATATTTAAAGTTTCATGTTCATTTTTCTTTTTCCCCACCTTTGGGGAAAGCTGCCATGTAAGACTATTGTCCCTAGACTGCACAGGGACAACTCATTAGCTAGTTTTGACTGTTTGTGAAGAGTTGTGTGTCCCTGTGCTCAGTGGTTTCTCTGATGATGACTCCAAGAGCATTATTTCACAGTAAACTGATTTCAGAGTAAAGGATAGCGTAACTGCTACAGATTTGATGAGGCTCACACTGAAAACATGCAGTGTAGAGGAGGGTTTTCTGTTGGATATTTAGGATTTTTTGCAGCTTTCTAAAACACTAAATGACCCCTAACCAGAGTAGTTCTTAGTACTTTTGTACCAAAAATCTCACTGAGTATGAAGATTTCACAGATGCACACTAGATACTGAATATTTGAATTACAGAACGTTACCTCTAGACTATTAAATTAAGTAGGCGTAGGCCCTTAAACTTGATCATTTATAGGTTTCCACTGAAAAACTTGAGGTGATTTAATCTGAGACCAACTAGAACTCTCCCAAGGGATTCCTGGGCATGGTCTGAAAAGTAGCAAGAGCCAGGAACTTCCCCCAGTAGGTAACTGGAATGTGGTTACATCACATTTTTTTTAAATAAAAAGCCAACTGTGTTGGTTGCCTTATGGGTAGAAGAGGGGCTCTAGCATTGTTTAGTTCATCACTGTATAGGAAGCCAAAGAAAACAGACCACATTTTGCAAGGCACTTCCCAATGTCTTTGTTGGGAAGGCAGATTAAGAGAAGACAGCCATGAAACGGCGCTAAAGGACCATATCACAGTTGGCAGACTGTCCCGGTTAAAAGTATCTTCATGGTTACAGCCTACCATCTGAGGACATCTCACGTAGGTGATCTGACTCTGCTGTTTGGGCTCGAGGGTTGACGTCATTTGTGACCTGTATTAGATACCAAGTGACTGTTCCCACTAACAGTACTCAGTATCCTTGAGTGCAGAAAGCCATGATGAAGGTGGTTCCTTATTTCATATGTTCCCTTGGAATGAAGGAACACTGGGGACCAGGGATTCACAGTGATGGTGGCTGGGCAATGCTGCTGCACAGCACTGGCTTGACCTGTGTCCCATGGGATAAACAAGAACAGCAGAAAACCTGTCTCCTTTCCCCGGCTCCTTCCGTAAGTCACTCACAGCAAAGACAGTTCCCTTGGTCACTCTGAAGTCAATCTCTTCTCATCTTAACAGCTCCCAGCTGCCCTTTTTTGCATGGTTTCAACCTCCAGTTCATCTGAGCATCTCTGAAGGATACTGAGAAAGCATTAAATACTTCTCTGCTTGCCTCTGAGTTACCAGACACTCGTAGCTGGATCTTTGCAAACTCCATGGGCATGCCGGCTGGCGATGTTCACACTTGTCTCCAGGCTGATGAGGTCTCAGCCAGCAATCCTGGAGCTGGTGCAGCAGGAAGGCTCATGTTTTTCTCCTGTCAATATAACAGCCAGTGCTGGCTGTGGTTGATTGATCATAAGAGCAGCAAATTACCGTGCATTTTTAGCTATGCTGCTTCTCTTTCTGAGACAGTAATAAATCAGCTTTTGAAACTGGTAGAATAGTTTAGCTTTCTGCTGAGATTCAGAAACCTGTGGTACTGCAAATGTATGGGGAAATTACTTCTTAGCCTTCTGTATCACTTGTGTCCTTAAACTGTATGGTTAGTTAGGAGAAACTGGAGATTTATAATAAATATGGGTGCACTTCATATTTTAAGACACAATAATGAGAAATAATAATAATGATTAGAGTCCCTGGTCTCATTAATTAGTGTCTCTGGTAACTTCTGTGGAATTAAAGAGAAAGAACCCCAAATCCTAGGACCATTTCTTGTCTTTTTTCTACAATACCAGATTTCCTCCTAAAAAAAAAAAAAAGTAGAAATGAGTAAAATGACTTATAAATGGGAGCCTGCATTTGGAAGCACAGTGTCCAAAGAGTCTGGATAACAGGAGGTTTAGAGGAAAGAGAAACTGCATCCTCATATTCTTTAGTGTTAACTGCCTCTTCTTGGCTTTCCTGCATCCTGGCGCTGCAGCCACCCTGGATAGCTGCTGCCCTGGTTTCCCTGCACATCGCTCACTTCTTTCCTTATGCCAAACCAGGTCCAGGAAAAGAGCCAGGGGTGCCTGAAGCTGCTTGCTCATTCCCTGCTCTTCCTACCTGGCTCAGAGGAGATCTCGGCCCTTTGAGGACCACCACCTTGAGGGCTGAGGGTGAGAGGAAGGTGATGGGGTAATAAGGCAAAATAATTCTTTGCTGCATTGTTGTGAGAAGCTCCGTTCTTTTAGGTTCTCCTTCCCAAGTGAGGAAAGCAAAGGTCCTTATCTCCAACTTGCTAAACCCTGTGCTAAAAAAAATTACATTTTTTCTTAACCATGTCTCCATGGTCTATGTTTTTACATAGCTCAGGTTTTGGCAGCTGCCTGCACCACTCATTGCTCCATGATTTTTCCCTTCCACCACCTCTCCACACACAGGTGCTTTCTGAAGACCATGTCTCATTGGAACTTTGCTTACAGAGCATTTCATGGCCAGGAGAGGACCAGTGCACATGCGCTGTGTGATGCAGCATGGTGGCTCCGCTTTCTCCTGTGCACTCTGTTCAGACAGCAGCCTGCACAGTGGGAGCCCTCCTGAGGACAGGGATCCTCCAGCCTTCAGACGTGTTGGAAGAGCCTCTGGCTCAGCTCCCCAAGGTGTGAAATGGGATGGTGGGCAACTGCCTGCATACAGTCCCTTTCTGAGGAAGAAATAATACTGTGAGGACTTGGGAAGAGCCCCTGCCTTGTGCACCAGTAGATTACCTGCACCTTTTACATCTGGGAGGCAGCGGCTCCTCCTGATTTTGACATCCTCATGTTTTTTACCTGCCTTGTTTGGGGATACTTGTCATCATGTGGTCATTTACCAGCCCATCCTGCAGATGATGCATTTAGTTCTCAGCTCAAAGGTTTTCACATCTAGACTAGCTGCATCCTAGAGGAACAGCTTAAAAGGTGCCTTCTGATGCAATGGCCACTGCAGAGTGATCAATGACAAAAGCTGCCTGGAGGTTTCTGCAGCAGAAACTGATGAAGCTCAGTAAGAGGAGAGATGAAGGAGACTTGCTCCTCTGAGGAGGCTTGAAATGACATGCCTCATCTGTATGCATTAACAGAGAATGAATTTTAGCCGTGAAAGAATGGTTAGCCCTAGAGATGATGACCTCTCCTGGTCCAAAACAACTGAATTAGGAATTGTCAGTAGCTGTTTAACTTGAGCATATGCTTCTCCAAAGAAGTGCTGTAGCTTTATGTCAGAGTCCTAAGACCTAACAAAGCTTGTAAGCTTTGGGGCAAACTTGAAATTTAAAACTTTAGGTGTCTAAACTTGGGTGAGGACCACTCCATCCCACCAGCTGCCTCAGCATAGAATCACAGAATGGTAGGGGTTAGAAGGAACCTCAGGAGATCATCTAGTCCAATTCCCCTACCAAAGCAGGTTCTCTACAACAGGTTGCACAGGAAGGTGTCCAGGTGGGTTTTGAACGTCTCCAGAGATGGAGACTCTACAACGTCTCTGGACAGCCTGTCCCAGTGCTCTGTCACCCTCACAGTAAAGAAGTTTTTCCTTAAGTTTGTCTGGAACTTCCTGTGTTCCAGTTTTTGCCTGTTGCCCCTTTTCCTGTCACAGATTACTACTGAAAAAAGCCCGGCCCCATCCATTTGGCCCCCGCACTTCAGGTGTTTGTAGACATTGATAAGGTCCCCGCTCAATCGCCTCCAGGCTGAAGAATCTCTCAGCCTTTCTTCATATGGGAGATGCTCCAGGCCCTTAATCAACTTTGTGGCCTCCACTGGACTCTCCCCAGAAGATCCCTGTCTTTCTTGAACTGGGGAGCCCAGAACTGGACACAGTATTCCAGATGTGGCCTCACCAGGGCAGAGTAGAGGGGGAGAAGAACCTCTCTTGACCTGCTGGCCAGACTCTCTTTAATGCACCCCAGGATACTATTGGCCTTCCTGGCCACAAGGGCACACTGCTGGCTCATGTTCAGCCTGCTGCCCACCAGCACACCCAGGTCCTTCTCCACAGAGCTCCTCTCCAGCAGGTCAGTCCCTAACCTGTACTGATACATGCAGAGCATGATGGAGACTCACTGATCTCACAAGTGTAGTCTTGCTAGCAAGCTCCAAACAGCAGAAAGCAGGAGTGGGCAGCAACATGCAACCAGTCAGTGTGCTGCTGCAAGGGCCCAGTTCTGTTGTTATCTACACCAGCAAGTGCTTGGGATAACCCACTAAATTAAACACAGTCATCTGCCAGTGGAGCCAAGAGCAGATCTTGACCCTGAAACGCTCAAAAGAGTGGAGCAAAGAGATCCCAAATGTCCTCATCAGGGTGCCTGAAGGTCTCTCTTTGGCTGTTTAGTAATCCTTTAGATTTTGCCTCTTCGTGAAGTGATCTCAATAGCTCATCAATAAATTATCAAACCATGTCCCAAGAATAACGATGCCAGCAGTTTGGAGTGAATTACTAATACATTTTACCATTTCTTTAACAATTACAACTCTATTTAGGATGGAGAGAATTGCATTGCTATTCAGTTTTAGAATGATAAATTGCAGGATATTAAAAGATTCTTCACTAAATGCAAACAATAGAGAACTTAATTATTGCTCAGAGTGTCACTCTAGCATTATGGAACAATTTGAAATTCAACTTGCCTGGCTAGATTTATTTTAAGTCTGACATTTTCAGCCCTAGCTTTCACTCTCTGGGTCTCTTTTTCACTCTGACAACACATCAATCTATTTTCTAACAGTTCTAACATTAAAATGATCTCTCTTAATCTGATTTTTTTTCTCCCTTATTTTATATTGGGATAAAAGATTTATTGGCAAATGCAGCGTGGTACAGGAAATGTGTTTATATAGGAGACAAATTCAGACCATCAGCGGTATCTATAATCCATGCGTCCTTTTTGTCATAGATAGATAGAGCTGCCTGAAAATTTTTGAAGAAACAGCTTGCAATGAAAAATGCTGTTTAATTGAAATAATGTTTTATGGGAACAAAGAAATTTTCAATGAGGAGAAGCCAAAACTCTTAACTGCAACTTTATCAATGTGTCAGCCTACTAGACTGCAATCTAGACTGTTGGATTGAAGTGCTCGTTTTAATAGCATGCACAGATTTCCTATTATGTAGCATTTTCCCTGCAATATAAAATTTGAAAGGGTGTATTTTTTCCACTGATCCCCAATACAACATTCTTTTCTCGGGAAATTTAAAAAAGTTGGCCCTTGTTCTAATATGAGTAACAATTTGTGAGTGCGGGAATGGGGACATCCTCTGCTGAAAAGACACATCTGTTCTTGCATACCTTCACATGAAGGAGGGGGACCCAGAGGCAGCACGGTCTGCAGAGCGCAGTGACACCCACCTCCTGCACCGCACAGCGTGTCTGGGCTGCTTTAGCATCAGAAACCCTTTCCCCAGACACAGTCTGCAGGGCACTTTCTGCTGCAGACAGGACCTTCTGTGGCTGTAGAGCTCCAGCTGAGATTGCTGCTCCTGAAGCTGACCAGGTTATCCCTCTGACAACATCTGAGGGAGAACTTACACCAACATCAGACTGAATGGCTCATAGTCTATTACTGGGTGCAGCTCCACCCTCTATTCCATCTCCAAAAACATCTGGATGGACATTATCTCACCCAGCCTTAGTCAGGTATAAATCTACACCAATCATGCTGGATATGTTGGTGGAGAAAAACAGGCATCTCCAGAGGCTGGCTCATCCTAAGGTGCAGGGATGGATCTCCCTTTGGGGATGTTCCTCTCCATTGACTGGAGAGAGGCTGGAGTTTCAGCATTCACTAAATCCCTGGCTTTCATCAGCTGTGTTAAGGGATATCCTTCTTTTGCACAGCCTATGTCTATGAAGTGATATCACCCCAAAAAGTAGTCCTGAAGAACTAGATAATTTCAGAGATCTGACTTACAGTGTGATCTCACAAATGTTGGGTTGGTGTAACTAAGGGGGCAACCTCTGACAGATGGGGTGGAGGAAATGCCACAGCTGGGGTTTGGGCAGGACTTTCCTGAACTGGCTCTTTCACTGGAAGGACTCCTCATGTGGCACTGTACCCCTGAGGGAGAGGTCCCAATACAGCAAGTCCTTAAGCATCTGTGCAACTTTAACTACATGATTCAGGTATGTAACACTTGTCCTCTGCATCCACCACAGCTGGTGGCAGTCAGCAGCACTGGTGGTGGCCGGGCACAGAAATGGCACTGGGAATATTGTGCCTCATGGGAGGCCACCTTGGGTTGAGATGCAGTGGGAGCACTCAAGTCTGCCTGCTCTGTCAAGGAAGTGCTTTGTTTCTCCCTGCTGCCTGTGGTCTTTCAAGGACTTCCATAACCTTCCGTTACTCTTCAGGAAAAAAAATAGAAAGAGAAAAATTTGCAGTTGTGATTTATCAAACATCCTGTTCAGAGGAGACAACACAGGAACATAATGTTCACCACCCCTAAAAATCTGTAACCAGAAACTTTGCAAAATGCCTTGAGGAGATTTCAATACCACTTTAATAAAGGGAAACACCTGCTAAGATTTAAATCACCTCTGAAAGAGGAACATATAGTACAAAGAACACACATTAAAACTAAAGAAATAAATGCTCTTCAAGGCCCCATAACAGGAACAAAATATCATTGTCAAGTTTCCTAAGTTGTTAGCTGGCTGTATCCTAAATTCTGTGGTTTGGTTCATTAAATCTCATTCTTCTTCCTTTCTAATAAATGTCCCACAGTGCCCCATGACTGCAGCAGTCACAGTTCTGGAGAGACAATGTCCTTGTGGAGTAGGTGAGGAGTCGCCTGTACGTTGGTGGCAGCATTGTAGGGAGAGCAGGTCCCATCCATAGGGCTGTTTCGGGGCAAGATCATGCCCTGTGTCACCATGACAGAGAAGAATGGGAAGCCCTACATAAGCCTGTTGCCAGGCCCACACTGAGGGCTGCTGCACCACAGCACAGCAGAGGAGTCTGATCTGCCTCCATGTGTAGTGCTGAGAGGGACTTGTGTCACCCAGCCCTCCTCTGGCCCTGGGTATCGTAATCTCCTGGCTTTTAGTCCTGGCGGTAGTTACTAGAGGTACCTGAAGATGAGCTGCATTTTTTTCTCCTATTGCTGCTGAACTCTTTAAGGAGTTAACTGTTTTCCAGCAAAGGAGCTGCAGCAGGAGGTAGTTTTTGGGGAGTTTGTCTCCCTACAAAAAATCAGTGTTTATTAATCACCTGTCCCTTACTGTGACAATGGTAAGAAAATTTACAGCTGCCTTTCTCTAGCACTGAACACAGTATCTTCACATAAAATCAAACAGGGATTGTCACTCCTAGCCATCCACTCCTCTGCTTCACCAGATCCAGCTTCTCCCTTGCATTTTTGTAGCCCCGTAGCTCCAGCTTCCTCCCATAAACATGGAGAGACAGGATTTCCCTTAACCTCCTGCCCCCTTCCTCCTACTCTTCCTCATGGTTACAGAGATGGCTCATTCCTTTTGCCAGCATCCTCCGAGTCACTGGTGACTGCATGTCCTTCTCCACAGGGGGAAGCAATCAGAGTTGGCTGGCTTGAGGCTCTTGCAGCCTGTCAACTTCTGGCACCAGCAAATTACACTATACATTAAAGCAACAACTTTTTTTCCCTAGGCTCCAGGCTGGGTTTGAGGAGAACACAGTGCAGTTCCCAATTTTATTCTGCTGCTCAATAAACAGCTTCCTTTAAAAAATGTAAAATAGGATGCTTTACCCAAGATCTCATGAAATATGTATTTACTGTTTAGAACTCTTCAGTAAGTGGCAAAGGTCTCAGTTTGGGAAACGCAAAAGTTTCTGTAAAACCAATCTGAGCTTACTAGCTGAATATTAAAATGCAGGATGGGTAATTAGTAACTAATTCATGTGAAATAAAAGCCATATCCTTCTAAAAGTAATTAGCCTATTTTTTTGATTCAGGGAATGTTTGCTTAATAGCCTCAATAATGGCTCACTTTCCCAACCACATCAAAATTAACATGCAGGGGACTGACATTCAGATAAAATCAATCATTTCAATAATAAGAAATTCAGATTTTGTTGATGTTTCTGTAGATGGCCTGAAATCACTGAATTTTATCTCTTCTGTGTCTCGGAAATCTGCAGTTATTTGATTAGGGCTCAATAACATCCTTAACTCATTTAAAACAGAAAGGTGGTATCAAAAACATTTGGCAGTGGCAAGAAGTAAACACTAGAAACATCTACAAATGTTTACTTAAATGTTTAAGTGGATGAAATTTTTAAGAGAGAGATGAGGGGTGAAGTTTCAGCCCACTGAATGCTCCTCCTCTGCCCTTGTGTGCCAGCCAGAGCTCCTGCTTAGCCCCAGCTTGTGCCCACACATCCATAGGACTTGAGACAAAGAGGGGTGGCCCAGGTCCAAGCAAGGACCCGTTTGTATTACGGGTATGTGGACATGCTAGATGTTCTCTAACAGGATTTATGTGCCAATGTCAGCTGTTGGATGGGCAAGCTGGCTGCAGCACCTTTCCTCCAGGGTCCCAGCGTTGCATGCTGAGCGGCAGTGGGAATTGCTAGGAAATCAAAGCTTCCAATGCCCCAAACCAATTATTAAACATTATTGTCAAGCTCCCCTTCCTAGCCCTTCTGCAATGAAATCTAAGAGCTCCGTACCTGTCTTTCTCCAAAAATACACACAAATAGTGCCTCAATTTCTGCTCAGCAGCTGCTACCATCTCAGGAGCTGCAGAGTTCCTCATGTAAAGCCCTCACAACCTGCAGGACAAGTCATGGACCCCATGGCTTAGTTCTTCACTAATCTGTGGCACATGGCATGCTATGTCCCAGTAGACAGTAAGGTCAGTATTGTGTGATGTGGCATAACAGGGCCCACAATGGTTTTAGCAAAGTAGACTCTGTTTTGGGAGGGGTAAATCTAGATCCAGTAACAAACTAGATGTCGAAGCATTTAATGTTGAGTTGCCTGGCCCAGGGGATGCTATACAGAATCCAGAATGGGATTAGTAGGAAGTCTGCGTAGCATTTGGAGAATTCAACCAATTCCACCTTCAGTAATTAGTAACATGTGTCAGGGGATCACCTAAGCTAATAACTATCTAAGCTACAGTCTTGTCTACTCTAAACTCGGGTCTAGAAAACATACCATTACAATTCAGTTTTCTAAAGTACCTCATTTGATCATAAGCAGAGTAAAAGAGCTGAAACTAAGCTACATTTATATTTCCTTTAAAAACTCTCTTTTTTATTTTTATATGCTAGAAATGTCACTCAGGTGCAGAGTAGTCAATAATAATCATTTACATAGAAGTGAATAGAGATGGGATGGGATTCAGATCAAGACTGAGATAATTACCTTTATGTGTTTGCATATCAGTAACTATAGGAACTTGAAATGCCTAAGCATCCTTTGTAGTCAAAGTAAATCCAGAGGGTCTAGAACCTATGGGTCTAGTGGAATATGAACTCCCTAGGACAGCTAAGATTGTTGCACGGGAATAGCTGTGGACATACAGTACAGGACAAAAACTTCATTCATTTCCCTAGACATAGGTGTCTGTTGATCAGTTTGACCCCTGCAGATCCATAATTCTCAGTGGACGCTAAGAATAAATCCCACTTGTCATAAAAAACTCCATCACAGCTGTCTTTGTGGCTCCAGTGGGTGTGAATAGACTTTTGGAAGCAGAAGTGGTCCTTTGACCTCAGGGCCAATATGTCCAGAATGAGCTACCTCCATATTACTGCAAGTGTGATAGAGCACTGGCATAGGTTGCCCAGGGAGATTGTGGAGTCTTCATCCTTGGAGATACATCAAAGTCATTTGTACACTGTCCTGGACAACTGGCTCTGGGTGGTCCTGTTTGGCATGGTGGGTTGGACCAGATAATCTCCAGAGGTCCCTTCCAACCTCAACCATGGGGTGATTCTGGAATATTGTGCTCATCTTGAACTGGTCATGTGGATAACAGGAGGGCTTATTTTTCTAAGATAGCTATGCTCTGGAATTAAATGTAGTCAATATTATGTATAATGATATATAATTACATCTCTTAGTTTATCTAGGCTTGGGTATAAAAACCGTTTTGCCATGTTGCTCATTTACAGAGCTACAGCATGGGTGCTGGAAAAGTGTTGGGGTGTAAAGTAAAAAGAAGAGAAAGAATAAATGAGAGCTAACTGGCAAGGCAGTGAATTTCTTGCTTTTTTTTTTAGGGCTGTGAACAGTTCCTGCATGCTGTTGGAAAAGTGTTGGGGTGTAAAGTAAAAAGAACAGAAAGAATAAATGAGAGCTAACTGGCAAGACAGTGAATTTCTTGCCTTTTTTTTAGGGCTGTGAACAGTTTCTACATGCTGCAGAAGATGGGACAAGAACTGTGCAAATATGAACTTGCTACAAACCCCCTGCTTCAGCCCTACCCTGTAGGCCAAGATTATGTTCTGAAGTATCTCCTTGGTAAATCCTGAGCCTATAAAAATAATGTAGCTGGATATTCTGCTGAAGTGCTAAAAGTGTTTGGTCTCATAGCTGTTCTTATGGAAACCCAAGATACTCCTTGACATCAGGATAGATATGTTAACATTCAGCCTTTGCAGAAACAAGGCACTGTGGTTAGCTCATGGTAACTTGTGAGTTAAAGATATAAAGCTTGCCTTGACTAGCTATACTAGGGACCTGTGCCTTCTCTCTTTTGTACTGTGATGGGCTCTTTGAAATGTCTCTCAATCCAAAACCTTTTTTTCTCTTGCAGTGAAGACACAGAAAGTTTACTTGTCATTCAAAGTATCACAGGTCCCTTCTTTTAACTTTTCTCTCATCCTGAATTGTATTTCTCTCCCTCTTTTCATTGACTAACATCTTTTTTTGTCAAAGTTCTTCTGAACAGGCTACTTATCAGTGACAAACATATTTTGGACACTATGCCAACTTTTGCCAAAAACTTATAAAATGGCCATGTCCTGATAGAAATATGACATTCACTATATTCTTTGCTCTTGAGTGAACAGGCTCTTTCTCCCAAGCATAAATCTGTTTTCCCATTGGTAAATTCACTTTAAGCTCCCTTTGAATGTTGTCAGAGGCTTCTGTGGAAGAAGGGAGGGCTTTGGGAGGGCAGGCTCAAAAGAGTTCTCCAAAACATAAAAATCATCCAAACCATGTATGGACCCTAATTCTGGGTCTAGTCACATGCGTGTAATTCCTTTGGCCTCAGTGGAATGAGTCCTTCATTAAGCAAAGGCGAAAGGATCAGAGTTAAGCTCACAAATATTAATTTAATCATAGCAGATTTACATGTGAAAGCCCACTTGTACAGTACAGCAGGATGATGATCCTAGACTGTTTGAAGTGGTCCTGATGCTAAGTACTTTTCTATCTCCCAGGGGCTTTCTTCAGTGAAATGTGATTTCATGCTTTGCATAATACCAAGGTGATAGCTTGCCTTTCCTCTGCCTTTGCTTTGGGAGATGTACTTTGTTTCCATAATCAGAGTTAAGTTAGAATAAAAATACATTTTGTCTAAAAGTCAGAGTGAGTTTTTCTTCTCTCAGGTTGATATAACCTCCTAGATTTGAAAATTGATGGACTTGAAAAATGCTGAACACTCTCACTACAGCTGCAGAGCAACATTAAAAACAAGGGGTTATTTTTAGCATCAACGAGCTCTTGTCTTTATTCATATGTCGCTTCACTGGAATATTAAATGACAATTCACAATTCTTGCATTTTGACATCTTGTTACTTTTATCTTCATTTTCTTGTCAAAGAAAATGTCTTAGAATCTCAGCATTCATACTGTGTTGGGTGTCCTTGAAAGTCACCGCTGTTCTTAAATGGATTGGTCAGTTTGACTAAATGGTAACTGGCAGCATATTATATGCTCATTTTCCATTCCTCAAGCACCCCAAATGCATGTTGACTGGAGTGAGGCTTTTGAATATGAAATGTTCAGATTTCTGCATGAAAAGCAGACCATTTGAGAAGGAATTCACATTGTGCTGAACATCTCAAAATGCAGGGGTGATGGTCAGTAACAAAAAGCTTTAGAAATCAGCTGTGTGGCAATCACTTGTACTGCTATGTTTTAAAACACTATGCAAACTCATCTGATGCTATTTCCACATCAGAAGAAGAGCTGTTTGTTAATGAAATATTGCTATTAGGTTAAATTCTGACCTGGGATAGATGTGTGTTGAATACTGCGAGGCTGCAGGTTTTGCATAGTTTAAAGAGGTTCTGTTTTAGCTGAATGCATCATTGCAGTCGTTAGCCAAATTGCTGCTCTGTGAATTTTTTTCAGAAATGAATAAGAGGAGGAACTCAACATGGGATCTGTTTTCTGTATTTTCACAAACTAGACATTGACTTCATGCAAGCCTTACGTTTGCACTGTAAAAATTCAGTTTCTCAGAAATGCTTTTAACACCAGTGTAAACTCTACACAGTTTCAGACAATGCTGCTGGACGATTAATCATGATTTTTATGGGTTTTTTTCTTAGTTTAAGGGATATAAACGAGTTGATGAAGCTGAAAGCTGTTATTAAACCTCTTCATAATTTAGCAATAAAGTATTTTAAAAGGAGGTTTAAATAAGATAAGTAGATATTTGAAGACCTTCTCCTGGGCTAGGCCTTACCAGTAGGTTTCAAGCAGTTCTTTGTACAGAGTGGCGGTGCAAACACAGCTGCTAACAGGGATGAGGTGCTGACTCAGGGATGAGGTAGGTTTTGACTACCTAGTCTTAGTCTGCAGCTCAACCAATGCCCTGAGCAAGGGAAGAGGGGAGATTTGTTTCTTCCAGGCATAGCTTTGCAGGAGGACTCCACAGAGGAGTACCACAGTATCATGGTGTGTGCTGGAAGGGGGTCTCACCGCTCACTCCCTCATCTGGTCCAAGAACTACGGTCACCAAAAGCTTAGCTGGAAACAGATGAAAATAGCTGTACTAAGGCATTGGCTTCAAAGGGAGCAGGCTTTGTTATCCAGGACTTTGATTCCTGCTTTTAGCACACGTTATCCTATCTGCATATTTGCCAGGAGGGAAGCACATGGATATATGAGTGTTTAACAAAGAATCAATTCTACTGACAAGCAGGTGCCATGAATCTTGTATTTGCATGACCATGATTTACAAGACTCAAAAATCGCATCTCTGGCTCCAAAATCTAGAGATTTTATTTTAAAAAGCATGAGTTCATTTTTAGATAGCCTGTTGTTATTTGTTTTATTAAGCTTTTAGATTTTCACCTTTAAGCTAAAACTGTGTTTGTATTTTTAAAGTTTTTTTTTCCTAAACTTTTCTTTAAAAGTGCAAGCTGACACTCCTATGCAGTCTCTGTATTTCATCAGCTGGGTCCTTCCCAGAGACACTAAATTACAAGGTACATGACAGACTCATAAGAGTTGTCATGGACTGATGACTTTTTTTTTTTCCTGAACGGATTCAACAGTTCAGTTGGAAAGATTTCCTCAAGATTTAACTGGGTAGGTGAAGCTGATTTTATAAGAAAAATAGCATGAAATAACCGGAAAATACACTGTAAATCTTCCTGTCTTGCATTTTGGAAGAAGGACCCTCCATATTTTAGGACTGCTGTTAAGAGAAGTCTTTTATATACCTTCTCCCTACACACCTAGACTTTGAGCTGACCTTGTGCCCACCCCCTTCCCCATGTAACCCCAATTGCCTGTGGCTTGGATGTGCCGCTGTCAGTTTATTGGCATTTGTGTGGCCAAGCATTCCAAGTCACTGAAGGATTTTGTGGGAGGGAGGCACAGACCTGCAGGGGTGGCATCTGCAGAGATCATCATTATTTTTCACAAATCACAACAAAGAAAGAAACCTAGCTCTGCATCAGGAGGAGTATTTCATTTTTAATGCAATGGTTCTGTCACTCCTGAAGCTACTTTCAGCTTTAGGGCTCAGTACTGTGCCAATAAAGCTAATGGGAATTTTGTCACTGCCAGAAAAGAGAGCAGGATTTGGCCTTTCAGAGCAACACACTTAATTCTAGTGTGCAGCCTGGCTTCAATTTTTAATGAGAAAAAGGGGAGAAACAGAACAAAAAGTGTTCCACAAGTCTCAGATCCTCAATAAATGCAGCATAATAGCAGAGCTAAAATTAATGCTATTTTTTACAATCTGGATAGTGAGTGAGAGTCTGTGGAGCACTTGCTACATCATGCACGACAGCCAAACTCATTTCTTCTTCCTGGTGGTTTGGATTTACTGGATGTCTGAGTTTTCAACTGATGAAACACTGTTACTCCAAGATGAAGATGGATGGATGTTGGATAGTCATGCTGGGCTGATGTTGGTCTGCTAGAAATGCTGTGATCTGCACGTCTGGTTATGTGCAGCTTCAAAGATGCCATGTTCACCCTGAGACTTCCTCCACCTCTTGTGCCTGGCAGAGCAGATACATCAGGCTCTCTGTGGAAAATGGACCCGCTAATCTGCCAAATTTCCACTGATAGCATCTAAGAAGGAGGATGAACTGTGACCCCAGTTGCACCCAGAATCACATCTCAGTACTGTAGTTAAAGGTCTAGCTTCAGCTATAACATGAACTCCAGATCTGGCAAACACTGGAGAAAGACAAGCAGATTCAATTTAGCCTGTAGGAAGCACCTTTGGCCACTTAAAGACTTGCAAATTAACAAAGAACCTTCAAGTTAATCTTGATTTTCAAAATGTTAAAGATTATGTTAACCTGCCTCAGTGAAAAGAGCCAGATCCTGCTATATCTAATGTTCAGCCACCACTGCAGCTTCTCAAAGCTCCAATGCAGACTCACCTCCAGCTGAGGCTGAGCCAGTGAGTGATAGGGAAATGACTCTTTGAATACATATTTATGAGGGAAGAAC
>NW_010318386.1:26980-35657 GCF_000700745.2 Antrostomus carolinensis | reverse complement strand
TTTTTTTTTTTTTTTTTTTTTCCCCATACAAACAAACCAAAAGCATTTTGGGGCATATAACCTTCGTGGAACATTGAAAAGGAGAACCCTACTCAGAGTAAGGTTTGGCCAGAATTTTTGAGGAACATATGTAGTATGTTTATGGAATAAATGTATCTTTTCCCTGAAGAAGCAGTTACTTTCAGCTAGTCTTTTTTTAAAAAGGAGCATTAAAGTCTTGTGTGTATGCATGTCTGAACCAGATTCTGAATCAGCTAACAGCTTTCAACTGAGTTCCTTTTATCTGAGGCAGTGAAGTTCCTTCCAGCATCCTAAACCCAAGTTTTCTAGGTTTAGACACATCTGATATCCTTGTCTATTATGTATTCAATATAATAGCTTTATACTGAACATACAAAATCACATCTATCTGCTTTTATTGTAAGAGGGTGGGGAAGGGCAACTACGAGTAAACACTATCTCTCTTACTCTGAAAGAAAGACTTGCATGGTAAGTGAAATAGATTTTTGTGATCAAAGCTTTGAAATAGAGCAAGCTCTTGCAGAACCTGAATTTCAAGCTCATCAGGAGTGGATTTATTAGTGCTGTCATCCCCTCACTTATCATTGGCACACATCAGTGTGGTTCTTTTTCCTGCTACTTGGAACTTCATCATGACTGCTGCTGCTGCAGGTGGCTAGAAATCAATTTAACGTTCTAGATTTGCAGCTGCCTGTCTCTACTGGTATTGCTCCAGTGAGGATGGCAGTTTTTCTTCCCTGTACACAAGATACAGAAATTTACTCCAGTGGAAGGAAACTGGATGCCTCACATCTGTCTCTGCATTTATTCTAAAGTTCATTGAGTAGCACTGAACAGTGCATTCCCTACAGGTTTGTCTCTGCACTAGAGGCATCTATGTTCACATCTGCATTCATACTAAAGGCAGAAGAAACATAGGCAGCACTTCACTCACATTTTTAAGATTTTTTTTAATTGTTATTTTTAAATAGAAAGTGTAGAAGTTAGTGGAGAAGATCCTTCCAAGCTTCCTAGAAGATTTATCAGATATTCAATTTCATTGCAATTTAGTCATATCAAACTCTGACTGGCCTTTTGGTGGATTCTAAGAGGCATAAATTAACATTAAATAGAGATTTGATTAACATTGTTGCTATCCTTTTCCTTTCTTGTCTCTATCACTAATTCTGAGAAAAAAGAAAATGACTGCCCAGATTAATTGAAATTTATATTCTAAGCATTCTGACACTGAATTAATGACACTCAAGTCTAATCTTCTTCAGAGTGTTAGTCTGAAAATATAGAAAGGCTGACTGTATTTACTAATTAACATTTACTAAAGTAATCTACATGTCTGCCTTCTACTTCTTGATCAGAAGTGTCTTAAGTTGCATACCTTCAAGAATAATTGCAAAGTGTGTTTATCCAATGATTTTCCAGAAGAGGGAGGAGGAAGAAAGAAGAATAGAGGGGTAGGCATTTTGATAAGAGATTTATGGTTGAGGACTTAATTTTCTTGGCTAAATCAAGCCCTGTATTTATAATTAATATCAATAATGTTTCTGGATGTTTTAGAAGATAGCAATGGTTTTCTGTAAAATATGAACAATTTATACACATTTTTTTTTCCTTTGTGCATTTGTTGGGTTTTTTCGTTGTTGTTTAGGAGTCTTCTGACTCAACACACATATTTATGTAGGTTTTGTAAGAATTCTCACTCAAGAAAAAATACTTTTTTATTTTGCAGAAGGTCTACCTCCTAGATTTTTTATACCTCTAGTTCTTTTGTCTTTCCCAGTTTCTTGTTTATTATGACTGTTTTATATTTCCTACTACATTTTTTTCATAAGTATTTTGCAACGTGTAGAGGAAATATAGAAAGTGATATGATGATATTACACAATGGTAAGCATGTCACCTATGTAAGAAGAACTGGGCAAAAATCAGAGCTGCTTTAGAGAACAATGTTGCTTTTCTATTTGTGTGTCTTTTTATTGCTGTGAAAATGTTTCAATCTAAGAAAAAGATAGATTGTATTAGATTTATTATCATTCTATGGTTCTTTTGAAAGAAAGCACTGTAGCTGAGATTATCCTAAGAGGAATTAACAGTCACTGAAGTTTATTTTGTCAAGTAGAGGAAACACCATCATGTATGTTTTCCTTGCCATCCCAATGCTGTGCTGGTTAACTGTAGTTTTTAAAATACAAGATCCTGGTACGGTTTAGCGATGCTGCCTGAACAGAGACTGCTCATTAATTTGCAAGACATTTGTGCCCTTTAGGAAACATTATTTTGATGACGAACATTTATTATCTATAAACCAGATCTGAATTTATGTTAAGAGCCAGCAAAGTCTTGATCACTCTTTATTTAAAAAAATATGTTTTGCCCATAAAATGGCTTTGCTCAGTCCTGCAAAGAAGAGTGTCTGAGTCCCTTGACTCTTGTTATAAGCCTATGCAGAAGAATTATGGCATATGCAAAAACTAAATGTACTCTTAGATAGTCATATGTTTCTTCCAATGAATTAGCAGAAGGAAAAACATGCACTTTGGATTGTGCATAGGGGATTTTAGCCAAAGTAAATGAATCAGAATTTTAATTCACTTGGGTTCAAATTCATTTAGGCTTGTCATATTGAACAAAAGAAAATCATCAGCCATAAAGGAGCAGTCAGGCATGATATTAAACAGCTGAACTTGTCAAAATAATCAGCATGTTGTTATGAAGTTACATTCAGTACAACTTTACAGTTATTGCTATTGTGTTTGATTTTTACATCCTTTAGACAAATTGATGTAAGTGTTGGGTTTTTTCTTTTTTTTTTTCTTTTTTTTTTTTCTTTCTTTACTTGTACAATCATCATGGAAGACAACCTTTACTTAGCTTTTGTCCACTGAGATAGAGTATTGTTAACTGTTTAAAACTTGTCCTGTTTGAATAGTTCCCTTATTTCACCAAGGGAACACTAATGGAAAGATGCTCTTTTGTTATTTATTGACAACTACGGCCAGTAGATAAGGTATTTACAACCAGTTGTTCTGAGCTTTGCATTTGCTTGTCATAAAGCCATATTACACTGCTGAATTTTCCAACCAACTAAAATTACATCTTACATGTGCACGTGCAACTCAAAATGAACACCTTATGCAGCTGTATAAAAAGAATTCAATTCTAGGTCATTTATTACTATTCTCTTTTTGATCTCGGGGCCCTGTTGAAACCTTAACATAAGAGTTTTCTTTTTAGTACCATACCGAGAATTTCATAAGTGGACAACTATTATTAGTAAGTTACTTCATGAATGGTAAATGATTACACTACTGTCCCAGACCATGTATTTTCCTGTCAATACTGTTTACAGCATGTTGTGTTCTGCCTCATCAGAAGAAAGGAGGACAGCTTATGAAATATTAATAGGCAACTCATTTATAGATAGGAAGTTGGTAATCTTTGAATATTAATTGAAATCATTCTAAAGGAGCTGTTATAAAACAGAAGACTCCTTCCTCAAAGTGTTGAATAGTGCATTTTTTTAGACTATAAATTATTTACATGGAATTTCTGCTTAGAGCCGAGAATCTTTTATCTTTCAGTCCTTGTTTTAAACCCGATCAACAAAATGACATCTAATTTCACGTTTCCCCTAGAGCTTGGCAGTCATGAAAGAACAGCCATTTTTAAGCAGATGTTTGCAGTTGATAAGATGCATTAAAGCACGGACCATTAGCTGAACTGTTGTTTAAGTTGCCAAAGATTCAGGTTGTTTAACAAATTGATAACTACTCAGTAAACAAAAGACAGAGAAGGTCTATGGAATGCTGTAGTAGTGCTCATTGACTGTCTTTTAGATCAACAAGAAGTGTTACATTGGGCAGAGTACGAACAGAATGACAATGGGACATATTTCAAAACAAGCTTGAAACTGAATGAAACACAGATAATTTATTAAAGTAGCATATTCCCTTACTACAACTCCCAAATATGCTGAAACAGATTTTTTTCTGCCTAGTCTCATCTATTCCTGTTATATTTAAATGATTTAAAGTGTAACTTCAGCTTTGCACAGAAACCCATCCTAAAACTATAATGTGATGCTTATATGTGTGTGCTGTATGCAGTTTACAACTGCACAGGAAGAACTGCATGACCCCTCAAAAAAAGTCTGACCTAAAAATAAAAAATACAAATGGAAACTTGAGTAATAATAACTAAATAACTGAATGGAGAAGAAACAACAGGGAACAGAGGGTCTGGAAAAGCATGAAAGTTGAATAAAAGTGAAAAGACTCACTGAAAGGAAGATAAAAAGTGTGGCAAGACTCAACAGAAGATCTAAGGGAAAAAAGGGAAATAAGAAGTAAGTGCTAGTAAATATTCGATGGGGCAAGACAGACAAGAATAAAAAACATTGAAAAAAATGACAACATATGACCCAGGAAGAAAGAAAAAAAAAAAAAAAAAAGGATGGGGTTGAAAAGAAAAACTACAAGAAAGGTAGGGAAAAACCAAAAACAATAGCTAATGTTACTGTATGTGCACGGAACTCCAGTATCTCCAGAGATGAGAAATTTCCTAATAACATGCAGGCTGTGCATATATACATGTACATGCCACTTCATGACATCAACTGTGACTGTGTATAATTTAAGTTTTTAATGTCCTCATGTAATTGCCTGATAGATCTTAAATATAAATTTATTCTGCCGAATGTTTTGACAAATCAAGTTATTTTCCCATCCTGACATTTTTACACTAGTGTTCTTCAAGTGTAGTTCCAAGTTTATATGTGTATATAAATAAATATAAATTACATAAAAACCTACCTTTGTAAAGAAAGAGACTGATTAGGAGCTTAAAAAAAAAAAAAAAAAAAAAAATAGACAGAGGACCAAAAGGAAATTATTTCTTTGCAACTGTAGATTAGTGAGGTTATTATGGTAGTCATGCTAAGCTCAGCTATATTAACCCAAAGTTACCTGTTTATTCCTCTAGGCTTTGTATTGGAGTCTGTGTCTGTTAAATAATATATGTTAGCTCTGGACTTATTCTTGTCTTGTCTTTTAATACTATATAGTTTTTCTTCCTCGTCTTTTTGCTACTAGAATACATTATTGTAGGTAAGGAGATAAATGTATTACACTGGTTAAACATTCATTAATGCATTAAAAATACTTTGAATTTTACTGTTTTCAGCAGGAGTAGAATGAGACCCCTTATACTATTGCCATGAAGACTGTTTACTGTAACAGAAAAATATTTTTAAAAGGACATATACTTAGCAGGCTGCTTCATTCTAACTTAGAGGCAAAAGAAACTAATTTTACAGTGCAAACATTAGGAGAAAAGCCCAGGCAGGTATGAGGATGGGAACAAAGTTCAGTTCAGGGTTGTAGAACAGTGTTTTTTTCCCCTGTCTTTTCAAATCTGGACTATTTCTACTGATGCAAATGTGGAAGTTTCACCCAAGCCTATGTTTCCCTCCTCTCCATGTTATTTTTCTTCCTATGTGCTATGCTAAAGTTTCTTTAGGCTGCCTTTAGATACCTGTCTGCCTCAATATGTTTTCTAAGGGAATTAATCCTCAGTTAAAAATAATATTCAGATTCTATATGCTTCATATTGCTCCAGTCCATAAAAGTTTATTGGTCACACAATCTAGTTAAGGACATCTGCTGTGTTAGCTGATTCTATCCTAACTCCCAGATTTCTCTGAAAAAGGTTTTCACTGATGTCAAAGGCAAAACTCCTATTAACCTCAGTTATAGAACACTCCATTCTAAGTAATTGTGTTAATGAGTAATTAAGTAGTTGGGGGAAGTTTCCTATACATTTTTAAAGATTTTTAATGTAATTTTCTGGTTGAAAGTAGTTTTCTAATTAAATGGTCATGATTTCTATAGCAAGCATCTTAAGGAAGTGTACAGAGGAACTTTCTGTCTAAAATACCATTCTTCTGGAAAATTTCAAAAGAAAATTAAACAACAGCAGAATCACATGCAGAGTAATGTAGTTGTGAATGCAATTTATAAAAACCGCCTTAGAGTAGATAATATGGAAGCCTAAATCAACATTAATTTCATTTCTATAAAAAACCCCAAACAAACAAAAAACCCCAAACTTACACAAATATTATATTTTCCTACAGACTTCAAGATCAGTGACTGAGCATTTCATTGTGTAACTGACAAGGGCTGTACACTAGAGGCTATATATCAGGAATTAATTGTCACTTTGCAAGAAAATGAGATAAGTAACGCTTGCACAAAAATTACACTGTCTTAAAAAAAATAAACGATTCCTTGTAAAGCATAAATGAACTGATAATCAGGCAGCTAGACTTTAGGGTGAAGAAAAAATCTCCTTGAAACATCTCTGTATGCCCAAAGAGAATTTTAATAAGATATTACAAGCTTCAATTATGGAAAATCAACCACCAAAAGAATGGAATCTACCAGAGAGTTAATCTTAGTCCTAACCACGTCTACAGAAAAGCTGTGGGGATTCCTCACAACTTTTCTTGTCCTCTCCTTTAAATACATAATTGAAAAGAGAATAAGTTGCTTAGCTATACCAGAGTAAAACTATTTTCAAGTGTCCATTAATTGGTGTTTTTTATTAGTCTGGCATAAAGTCATATAGTAGGCATGTCAGAAGAAGGGTAGAAATTTGATGGTAGATAAAAGAAAAATTGCTTTGTTTAACATCTACAATGTCATCATGTAAACCAGCTTAGAATCAATATTATTACATGACTACCTGTCCTGGTTTTTGGTTGGGACAGAGCTAGTTTTCTTCTTAGTAGCTAGAACAGTGCTGTGTTTTGGTTTCGCTATGGGATTTATTACGAGAAGAACATTGATAACATGCTAGTGTTTTCAATTGTTGCTAGAAGATCAAGGACTTTCCAACTTCCCCATGTTTTGCTAGTCTGCAGGTGAAAAGGACTGGTGGCAGGGTAGAACATTAAAATTAGAAAACTCAAATTGTCACTTGGATATGCCAGTGGGATATTTTACCATCATATAATGTCATGTTCGGGATTGTCACTGCTCTAGGATCATTATCGGGGAACAGGCTGGGCATGGTCTATGGTTGGTGTGCAACTGCACTGAGTATCACTCATTTGTATATTTTATTATTACTGTTACTACCATTATTATTGTCATTATTATTTTAAGTTTTATTTTATTTAAATTATTAAATTGTTCTTAACTCAACCTGTGAGTCTCCTTACCCTTATCCCTCCAATTCTCTCCCCTTTTCGCTGGGGAAGGGGAGTGAACGAGCAGCTGTTCAGTGTTTGGCTTCCAGCCAAGTGAAACTGGAGCATTCTAGTAGGTAATTTACAGTCAGAGATTAAATCTTTGTTGAGGCAAGTTACAAAATCCTAGTCACTTAAGAACTCCAGCTGCAACCACGTCATCCAGAAAACCCTGTCTTTACCAATGACTTACAGAACTGAGAAATCACTGAGAGAGCAAATTCTAGAGGCAAAGGTCAACAGGGAGGTCAGTTTTAGGGTGAGAAATTGAGTCAGATCAAATATATGGGTAAGGTGTCCTGTTTACAGCTGTTTGTTAGTCTTGTAGTCTCAAAAAGAAGAGCTTGGCCAACCCCCCTAACTGTTGAGAAAAAGAACATAGTTTGTTTGATGTAAGTTATACTGATAAACCTGAAACTGATAAAATGAGGGTTTCCTGTTCCATGAGTAAGTTTTTGAAACAGACTGAGAAAACAGACTGAGCTATTTATCTTGTCTACATCCAGGTTCTTGATATATGATCTGGAGCTAACCATGAGTCTAAGTTGCCTAACCCATTGATAAATGCTAAAAAAAAAAAAAAAAAAAAAAAGTCAGGAAAACAATCCTGAATGGGAAGACCTTAATTTCTCATATAACTTTATAATAGTAGGGAATTACTAGCTATGGACAGCTAACTCAACTTGAATATGCAGCTTAAGATAAGCAAAAAGAAATGCCAAGAGTGTTATAAACTTTTTGTTGCATACTGAACCAGCAAGGAAGCCGTTATGAGTAAAGTAGATGGAAACTAATGCCCAAGAATGTTATAGATACAGCTGTTAAGTCCAATATGGAAGAGGGGGCTTCTGAAGTTATTTATGTTGTTCCAGACTCTGATAAGGAAATTAATGCATTTAATTTGTGAAATACAGGAAGTAGACATTAATCTAAATATTAAGATAAACAGTTCAGTGAACTGAAAATTCAGCAATTCATTTGATATTTTAAAAAGAATTCCACAAGAAGCAGGAATACTGCAAGTACAAGTCCCACTCATTTAACAGAGCTTAATGACAGTTTCTTCCATACTGTGAAAAAAGCCCCCAAAGCAAAACCCAACCAACCAACCAAACAAAAAAAAAAAAAAAATGGAGAAGGGAAGCCAAAAGGGCAACCTTGGTGCTTGTGGAATAAGCTTCAGAGCTCTTTTTTTGATCAATAAGGTTAAGGAGTAATAAAGGTAATTTTGCTTTACAATGTAAAATTTTGCTGCCACTGGTTCGTATATATGCAATTTGAATAGTTATACTGCAAAAAAAAGGTGACACAAATGTGCCACCCATTTGTATTCAACATAAATAATGACTGAAGAGGTTTTGCTTGTCCAAAAATAATAATAATTAAAAAAATCATTTTGGACCTTTAACT
>NW_010318386.1:6744-26914 GCF_000700745.2 Antrostomus carolinensis | reverse complement strand
GACTAATGATTTGAATCAAAGAAGTGCTTAGCAAAAAGCAAGTACATTCTAATGAAAGGAGAAGGTGGAATTTTCACAAGTCGTTTAGGTTGTCTTTAACAAACAATGGGATTCACCTCCAGATTCAGATACTATAAATGTGAGTATCTATACTGCAAGTTTCTACAAGTACCCACATTTACTTGGTGAAATAGCTTTTTCAGCTACAATGGGCATGATTTTTTTACCTGAAAATATATATCTGTTAATATTTCAAATGCCCTTTTTAAGGGCTCTCTGCTTGGAACTCAGACACTGTGCAAATGCAGAAGCTATAGGAGATTCTTGTCTTTCTGCAGGGTCAACTGGAACCTGGATAACCTATAGCACCTGAGAGGGGAGCAGACACTTCAGTTCAGGCTCTGAGTTAAGGATGAGTTGAGTCGTAGTGTTCAATTCATTTTAGTGCCTTTAGGTGTCGTGTGCCATCTGACATGCCTGACCCGTAGCTACCACAATAGAAGTTCAAGGGTAGGTCATAAATCCCATAGCATATCATCTGCCAGACCTGGATAGATGTTTTGGATATCTTTGGGTACTCTTGCATATCCTATTATTAGTGCAATTTATAGATGAATCTAACCCAAAAAGTACAGTTTTGAACCCAAAATAAAATTCAATTATTATTCAAATTCCATTTTCAAGCTGAAAGTGAGGCACAGAGCTAGCAATTAAAAGACTCAGATATACATAATCAAAAATAAAATTGAGTAGTTAGTTTGTTTCCATTGTCATAAATAAGTGAAATATAAATTGCATTAATACTGAAAAATGAATAAGGCTTCTGAAATTAAGTTTTAATAATCTAGAATGCTTATTATATTGCTTCTTTTTTATGTTATATTTTGTAAAATCTAATAATGAGAGGTTTTTTATGGATATTTGGGGAAACAAATTAACTTAATCCTGTTTTGTTGTTTTTAAATAAATACTCAAAGCACACCTAAAGCTTAGATGTTTAAAGTTAAAAAAGTTACAAATGAAGGCTACCTTCTCAAGATCCTCCAAATAAAAATTTGTCATGTTAATTTATACCCTTCACATAGAAGAATTTTGTTCTTAACTTACCCGAGCTTCCCAGATGTAAAAGATTAATGACTGGCTCATGTAGTGTGTACAATATAATTCCCAAATATAAATAGCTAAAAACCCCACTTCTGTATGTTCCAAATCATACTGCAAATAATTAGAGTAAAACTAGTAGAAATAACTGATTTACTTAAAGGAATGAAAATATGTAAATTTTGTACGGACTTTAATTCAGTCTTGTCTATGGTTATGACTACTAAATTGCTTATAGTATTTCTACATCCCGAATAAATTATTAATGTGTTAAAAAACCACTCAGACTAAGTGTTAATAGTATCACTGACCTTGCTTTCTAAGGTTATGTCTAAATAGTCGTAGTTAGACCGTGTCTTGGTTTCACACAAGATGTGCTTAGACTGTAACCTCAATATAAGGTTTTCACCTTGCCTCCCAAACTAATATTGGATGGCAGTACTTGATAATGAAAGCCTTTAATTTTGTCCCTAAATCTTTTGCTCTAGATGATGGGGAGGGTAGAGAAGGGTAAGGGGAAATCAGGGTACCCCATGGAACTCACCTCCTTTGCAATTAAATACCCAGACAATGAAGTATCAATTCTGGTGTTCACACACAGAGTTCTGAAATGACTTAGGATATCTCAGACACCTGCATGTGGCTGGCAGATATAACATGGGACCTACAAGTGTCATACAGAAGCAACAGCTGGAGGCCGTGCAGGATAGACTTTGCCATCTCAGATGACACTAAATCAATACCTGCGGTCACACAAATTGAGCCTCTTGTCAGACCACCAGTAGTGTCCAGGGACCCAGCTGATCACATGTCATTGTCTGGTTTTACAGTGACACAAATAGCTCTGTAGACTCTAGTGACTTTATTTACTGGATCTTCATTGAGTATAATGATAGTTTAGATTCCTAGCTTAGAGATAGACACATTCCTGTGACACGTGTTTTAGCTAGATCTGAACTCTTTCATGAGTGAATTTCCTCATGTGGATGATGGAGTGAAGAAGAATATTGTTCTAGCCAGGGAGGGTATTGGTTTGTCATATCAGTCTCCATCTTTTGCTCCATTCTGTGGCACAAGCAGGGTTTCTTTTTAAAACAGAGTTTTAGAAATTCTCAGTGACACTCAAAATCTTTTAGATTAAGTTGAACATCTTAAAAAATTACCATTTCTGACCTGAGAAGGTGAATGGTTCTTTGGCAAGGAACGGGGAGATGCAGGTCAATTAGCTCCTTTCATCTCCTCCTTCCTCCCACTTTGCCTAGGAAACAAACAGAAAATTCTTGTGTATTAGTTTTTAGATAAGGTTTTTTGTTTGGTTGGGTTTTTTTTTTAAACAGTGTGGTGACCTAAGCAATAATATATCCAATCACAATTTCCAAGCAGAACCAAAACATTAAATTCATCTTGAGAAGCTGCAAAAACTTGAGTTATTAGTCCATTAGCCTTCTTAAAACACATGCCCTTATGTATTACTGCTACAAGTAATCTGTGAGTAAAAATGAATTGCAGTCTTTTCACTAGCTAAGGTTGTTTTATTCATTGCTAATAGGAAGAAAATCCCCAAAGTACCAAACCTCTCTTGGTTTCAGTATTATTAAATAAACAATTAATTTAAGCCAGTGTCTCACTTTTATATTGCATAATTATTGTTAAAAAATTAAAAAAATTTGTATATTCTCAGGAAGCAGACCGTACCTACAGAACAGCTGACTGTCTCTGCAAGCGGTACCTCTGGAAAATGATTAATGATCTTAGATTAAATAAGTGCAGGTAGGTTAAATGCCGTCCTTGAAAGAATAAACAAAACTGTGTATAGTAGAGACAGGAAATAGTCTTTTTCATTTAAAAATTTTGTTAAGGAGACCAATACTACAATGCAAATCTCTGAAGTCAACATTTGAAAGGGGTGTGGAAAAGTATAGAAGAGTATAGATCAGTTATTATGTCTGGAAAAGATTACCCTCAGGTAGAACCTCTAATTTAAACATATTAAGCCTATTATTTAAAGTAAGCAAACATGAAGGCGATTTGGGAATTCTTTTCCTTGCTTATAGTAATTTTCAGAAGGAAAATCTAGAAATTCAGCTTTAGTCTGGAATTTATGAAAAATAATGATGAAAAAAAGGAGCCAGACATGTTTGAGAAGAAAATAATGTTTACTACTAAAGGTGGTTGACCAGTACAATTAAGTGAAGATTAGAGGTCAGGAAGTCATAAGTAAATGCCTTTCAGTATTTTATTCTTCAGTCACACACCGAAGTTAATGGATTTATTCCAAGCTCAGGTGGTTGAATCTTAAAAGTCTGGTGAAATCAAGGTTTTTAACTACAAACCTGTGCATTATTATAGCTATTAATTACTAAAACTGCAGAAATGACAGTGTGAGATAACTTCTCCAAAGAAATATGCTCTATCTTGGTTTTACTGGTTTCCTTGCCTTACACTTTAGTTCTCTTTGAAATGTTTACTTATTATCCAAGAACCTTAATTGTGCTATTGATAAATCATTAAATTTCTTAACTTTTAAGTAGTATAGTTAATTTTGAGGTCAGTGATCCTTGAGTTTGAGCTCACCCGTATAGCTTTCCATGTTTAGAGCAAGAATAAAAAATGTAGGGTGTGACAAATCAGTCTAAAAATCCAGGCAGAAAGGAACAGTAAGAGAGCTATCTGAGCTCTAAGTCACTGTTGTATTTTTTTTTACAAAATCTTTTTAAAACCTTTTTCTTTTTTTGAAAACTGCTTATCATATAAAATTTAAAATATAAACCACTGTCACCCACCACCACACCACTCCCCATCCCCAAGAAAGCAGATAACAGTACTTTACAAAGTTAAGTTAGCATCAGAAGAACCTCTGAAAATTTTTTAGCAATTGTCTTTCTGGCAATTTCAAAATTCAGTGATTTTTTGCCTATAACTACCATAAAACATAAATTTTTCAAGGTCTGTCTTTTTCACTTTCTCTTTTAAGTAATTTTTTTTAAACTAGTGGTTTTGTTCTGTTTTATTTTTTAGTGTTTGACCTATTTTCTTTACAGATTACTATGAAAAAAAAAGCACTTCTCTCAAACTTCACTATTGACGAATCCCACCCTTCTAACATTCACTTCTCTCTGGCATTACAATTTTGTCACGTATTCACAGTTTCTCTTCTATGTAATGTATGAGCTTGCACTTAATACTCAGGTCAGACAGAATGAGCACCTTTCAAAACTACTGGCCTCTCAACTTCTCGTTGCAAGTCTGCAAAATGCACAAGAATTCCAACTTGGAAACTGTTGAGACAGAAGCTGAAAAATGCAACAAGAGTACAGTGATAAAAATACTTAAACTTGCAAAAATTATTTCAAGTAGGTGAAACTGTGTTTGTCTCAGGAGGCACTGAAAGCATATGAAACCATAAATCTTAGAAACAGCTATGGAAAACCCAAGGAGCAGGCAACTTTACAAGACACCACCTGTGTATTCAGCAAGCATGAAAGATTCAATTTGATCAGATAAAAAAACACGATGAGGATGACACATGAGGGATCCCTTGGGAGTTCACTCTATTTGGCTACAAGGGAATAAGGTTTTCATTAAAGTTAACATTTCCACAGCTAACTGCACACTACAACAAAACCAGTAACTGAGCTCTGATATATGTCTTGAAGTTTTTGTTTTGCTAAACTTAACAGATTGGACCATTTCATTTTGTTGTCCTGCTTTTTGAAAAAAACTAAGGAAAGAGGTAAATAAAAGAGGGAAACTCCAAGTTTATGGTGTAGGGGTTAAGGTGAAACTCCATGTTTCACCTTTTGAAAGATTTTGTAAAGTCTTTTTGGTAATTTATCATTTATCTATTATTTCAACTGATTGATTTTAATGTAACTGAGGTGTAAACCAACCTTTGCAATTATAAATTATTTTTGCTTTTCCTTGAACTTGCTTTTTTCTTTTTTTGTAGGAAAAGAAAAAAAGTAATTTTTAAGGAAATCTTCCTTTCCCTGTCACAGCTATCAAGTTACTTCCCACATACAAAGATGAAGAACAGTTTCATCTCCCTGTTTCTGTCATGCATAAAAGACAAAATCTTCCAAATTTTAATTGCTTAATCAAATTTATCTTACAGTTAACTACCCAAAACTGAACCCCAGGAGAAGAGGTTAAATTCTGTAGGCAATTAATATTCATAGACCTAGGACATTTATCAGCAACTAAAATGCTACCCTTTCTTCCCTTTTCTTTATCATTTTAATCATGATTAACTTTACTTATTTTTTTTATATTGTTTTATTGATCCACAGTTTTGAGCTTCCTCTGGGTGTCATAGAGTGAATGCATGCCCAAAGAGTCAAACTAAAAGGAACACATCATTTTCTTTGCTATTACTACATATATTTTATGCATTTGTGCTGTCCTAACTATGTCTATAGTTAGCTTAATCAGGCCATTTCAACCTGCACTACATAAACACAATGAAAGTCATCATAAATTACTAAAATAAGTGCAACTCGATACTCCATGCAAGGAATAAATATTTGTTATTTTTTATTAAAAGTATTAAATTACTGGAAAACAGTTAAATTTCTTATGCTATACACCAGGTTTAATGGAAATATTCTTGTTTATTTCACTAAGATCTAGACCAGGGCTATTGGGAATATATGAACATGAGTACTGTGTTTGTGTAATATGTATTCTGAACCTAATAGTTTTATTGTGTATTATACCATCTGTCAGTTCTTATTTATCCATGCAAGTATTACAGGGAAATTATTCCCTTCTGTGTTAAAACCATGGGGAATTTCTAGTTGTAAAATAAGTAAGATTTTTTTTTTTTAAAGTAAATCGAAACAGAATATCATAGTGCTTTATTTTAAATTACAGTGATATAATAAACATCCCTTGGTGATTCAACACAAAATACATATCTGAAAGTTTCTCCTCTCATTCAGTTTGGTGCAATATGAAAAAAAAAAGTAAACACAGTATTTGCTTTTGACTGATGTACTCCCATTTTTCGTACCTTTTCTGATAGGGTGACTTGCGGCTTACAGTTGAAGCACTCCTTGGAGAAGGTTTCAGCTTTATTATGGCATACAGATGAACTGTATCATAAAATTCAATATGGCTGTCCCGGGTCAGAACAAAAGGTCTGCGAACTACCATATCCCATGTCCAATATTAATTAAAACAAATGCCTAAAGAAGAGCAAGAAAAAGGAAAATACACTTCCTTAACACACATTCAACTGCAGTGTTGGTTTTATATATTAAATAACTGTTAGATTCCATTAAATAACCAAGTTTTCCATCTAAGTCCATGTAACTCTGAGCATTCACAGTACTATCTATCAAGCATCTCTAAAGTTCTGTGCTTCATTCCAAAAAGTGCCCCTTTTGCTTGTTACGAAACTGGTTCCAGCTAACTTAATTTGATGTTCCTCATTCTTGCTTTGGGAGAGGTGATGAATAGTCAGTTTCAAGCCACCATAGCTGTGCCAGTCATTTTTTAAACCTCTGTTGTATCACCTCCCTGACAGTGTATCTTTTCTTTATTGAAAATGCCTGCTGAAGTAATTGCTTATAGTACAGAACTATTTTTATGTTTGTGATCATGACACTACCCCCTCCAAATCTCTTATTGCTTTTGGTTTTGTTTTTTGTTTTTGTTTTTTTTAATTGTTTGGTTGTTTTATTTTGGTGGGGTTTTTGTTTGGTTTTTTGTTTTTTGTTGGGTTTTTTTTTTTCAGCAAGAGTGACTAGAACTGCACACAGGACTAAATATATACGTAACTCATTAATTAAGTGGTGAACAGTATTCTCTAAGGCTCTCTGTGTCATTTTTTTATTCTTTGATAATAATTTTTGGCATTTGGTATGTATTTTTTATTTATACCACTTATTGATCTGATATTTTGATATTTGACTAGCTGTCATAAGCCTAATATCTTAAATTAGTAGTGACCGTATCAAAATCTGTTGTCCTAGCGATTAAGTTAGAATTCTTTCTTCCACAATATGAATTAATTTACATTTGTCTACATGAAATTCCACCAGTTATTTTATTGGTAAACCACTCATAAGATACTCTGCAAATCATCACAGTTGAGCCTTGACCTTATTATTCTGAGTAGCTTTGTAACATGAACCATCCTTCATCCTTCACTGCCTGTACTCTTTTCAAGGTACATATTCATAAAGACATTGAAAAACTGTAATTTAGGTTGGCAGGGTCCTCCAGAGGTCACCTTGTTTAACTGCCTGCTCAAAGCAGGTTTATCTAAACCAGTTTGCTCAGGGTAACATCCAATGGATTCTACAAGAATGTAGATACCATGTCTCCGGGTTATCTCTGTCAGTATTTAACCACCCTCAGAACAATTCTTTTTTCTTTGTATCTAATCAAAACTTCATATGTTTCAAACTTCTGTCCATAGCCTCTTGACCTATCACCATGCACTCTGAGAAGAGTCTGGTTCCATTATCTCTGTATCCTCTGATAAGGGGGCTGTAAACACTCAAGTCCTTTCTGAGCCTTCTTTTCTCTGAGTTGAAGTCTCCCCTGGTATGTCATGTGATTTAGCTCCTTGATGATGTTGGTGGCCCTCTGCTGAGCCAGTACAACTTTCTGCACATTAAAATGGACTGTTCTTGTGTTCTGAAGAGGTTATCCTTGAAGACTAGCCAGCTCTCCTGAGCCCTTTTGCCTTCTGAGACAGTTTCCCATTATATTCTGCCAAACAGGCTCCTGAAGGGGCTAAAATCTGATCTGATGTTCAGGGTTGTAATTCTGCTGTTTTGTCTTTCTCACTCCCCTCAGCATCTTAAACTCTACAGTGTCATGGTTGCTACAGCTCAGGTTGCCCCTCCACCTTCACATCTTCAATCAATTTTTCCTTGTTTGTGATTAGCAGATCCAACAAAGCATCTCCCCTGGTCAGTTCATTGATTTCCTACATCAATAAATTGTCTTCAATAGGTTCCAAAAGCTTCCTGGATTGTTTTCATCCAGTCATATTGGTCTTCCAGTAGATATCATGGTAGTTAAAAGTCACCCATGAGTATTAAGGCCTATGATTGTAAGGCTTTCTCCAGCTATCCAAAGTAGGCTTCATCCACCTCCTCGTCTTGATCAGGATGCCTGTTGCAGATACTACAACATCAGCTGTGCTGGTCTGTTCTTGAAGCTTCATCCACCCCTCATCAACTGCCTCACCCCAAAGCAAAGCTACATGCATTCAAGTCACTCCTTTATATAAAGCACAAACCCTACTCTGTATCTACCTACCCTGTCTTTTATAAGGAGTGAAACCACCACAATCTTGCATTATCTAATGCCTGTACCTATGAGTAAGATCAAAAGGGAAGAGGAATGGAAAAGACAAGATAAAAATTAGGAGGAATTTTGTCAGTGAAATACCTGACTACTAACTCCAGAGAAGAGCTAGGTAGTAAAAATATTAATATATAAAAATGGAATATTTATTAAACTCTGCAATGGATTGAGTCTTGGAAGAAATGATGAGTTGGCAAGAGTGATGCATTGAATTCTTTCTGCATTTTCCCAGGGAGTCTGGAAACTTGCCAGGAAAAAAGCAAGTACTAATTCCATGTAAAAAATAGCCTAAAAATATCTTTGCTAATGTGTATTTCAAAAGCAGGTTCCCTGTGCTCTGCAAAAGTATTAGAAAACACAAGCTTCATTTGAAAGTGTTGACATAAATTATAAGTAGAGTCAGAAATGGCTGTCATTTTTCACTGGAACTTTTTGAAATTAAAAATTAGTGTTTTGAAAATGAATTTTTCTGGTTTGAGGTTATGGTTTTTATCTTCTCATTTTTATGTTAAAATAACATGATGTAGAGCAGTTCTTATTCTATAGAAAGTCAGTGGTTCTAGGCCATAGTAATGGAATAAAGACTCTCTGATTCAGTATATTTTGTACTGTAGAATATGGTGCATACTGATGGAGGTGCTCTTGACAAATGTGTATTGTGTCTGAGATATTAGACTATTGGAATTCAATCCTTGTTCCACCTACAGATTAATTTTATTTTAAATTGGCTTCATGTCACTCATAAAAGTTATAGTTTTAATGGGCTGAGACTATCCATTACAAATACAACATTTATTACAGAGTTTTAAGTGGTTTTAAAGTATAATTAACTTTAAGTGACTTTTATAATGAGGATAACTTTAATTTAAAATTACATTTTGCAAACAGCATGATTTTCTGTGATTGATTTAAGCAGTAAAAAACATCCCATTTTCAATGTTTTTTACTTAGTTTTGGGTTAATGTCACACTAGATTGTAGAACACTGTTTTGTCTCCTTGCTTAATGAAACCATTGGAGTTGCATCAGAATTGAATATGATCAAAAAAATTTAATGGAAAAATGCTTACCTGCTAATAAAGTCACAGTATCATAATAATAATGTCAGACAGAAACATCATAATTGTCTGTCAAGGAATGTTCTGCATTCCATGTTCATAAACACAAAGTAAAGTGCAGTAAGCTAATAAAGCATGCTTGGTTAAAATACTCTCAGTAGAGACTTTGATCAAGCAACTCTTATCTTTCCTGACAGTAAGTTCTTTTCCAAACAGCATGAACTTCTGTGTATACAAAATGTTTTCTGAAGTGGTGATTGTGAAATGCAGGATGATTGCTGTAATTGCCTCATTGTTCAGTCTATGCCACAAAATTATGCTAATCACACACCATAGGTGCTTATTGTGTGTGCAACAACACATTGGTGCTTCATTCTTTCCTTTGACATATGACATTGAATATATTTCTGCGCGGACACTACTAGAGCTGTTCAGGTAGGGGATGAGCAATGTGTTGCACAAAGACAGATTGATGAACCTTTTATTTTTAATGCAGAAGTTATTTAGAATAACATGGTAACTGGAAGATAATGCTGAAATGATAATATGTTTGTTTGTTTGGGTTTAGGGCCAGGATAATGATTTGGTGATGCTGTTTCATATTAGTCTGTTCCTGTAGACTTCCCTCTGGTTTTCTCAGAAAAAGAAGGTGTACAGATAGTAGCTGAATGTGCTTCAGGAATTCTTAGTTGCCACAACAGTGGGAATTATTGTTGGGTGCTGTAAATCTGGGAACTTTTAGCTGCTCAAGCTGATGCTGGATTGAGCTGCCTTCAGGTAGTCTCAGAAGTTATGGGAACATAAACCTACCTTATACCCATTTATTCCCTCAGCCATGCCAAGTGGAATAAGTCAGTCTTGTTTTTCTGGTCCCTCCTCATGTCATTCTCTACATCATGGCACAGTAGAATCCGGGCTGTATGGGCTACAACAGAACAAAATGTAGTAAGTAATGATGTACTACTGTCATCTCTCTCAGTTATTGAGGAAAATAGTCAAGGATATTTGACAGTGACTGGGTTTATTAGTAGTATTTTCCTGTGCATGTAGTTTGGAAGTTCTGGCCTTTGCACTTAGTTTTGCTATATGTTTTTTTGTGGAGCACAGGGAAAGACTAGATACTCCTACAGCAGCTTCTGGATTTAATCTCTCCTGCATTCTCACAGTTTCAGAGAACTAGATACATTCATTCAGCTGATAGCCTCAGGTCAGATATAAGTGGGCACAACTTTACAACTGTGTGGCTGTGCCTAGGAGAGGTGATGTTTGAACACTAGAACATCTAGTGCTCATGAACTATAGGGTCTTCATGTCCAACTTTTGCCAGTAAGGCTGTATTTGACCCCTTCCTGTCTTACATTTCTAAACTAAAGCAGTGCAGGATTCTTCTCCACCAAGTTTAGCAGCTCATTTTATGACACAGAATCCTATTTTTTAAGTTGAAGACTTCAGGTTAGGTGTAGACACTTTATTCTGGAAAAATATGTCTCTTGACCCTTTTATTTCTGCTGGTCCATACAGATCCAACTAGGTGTAGAGAAGTTGGCTAAGTTACTCAATATTTAAACTACTGAAACTGCTGAAAACTGGCAATATTATTACTAATTCTTCATGCGGAACAAATCTATGTTAGGCAATGCTGACAAAGAAAATATGTGTTCTCATGAGTTATTTCACTAACTTAGGTACTCATCACTGAACTGCTCCTGAGACTTCTACCAACATTTTTTCTCACTTTAATCTCTGATCTACCAGCCACCACATTTTGACTACCAGCTAAAAATTTCTTACCAGAAAAAAAGGTTGTTGGTTTTTTGTCCATTCCCTCCCGCTTCCATGGAAATCTTGCTTTTGGGATTTCAATTTGGCTCTGATTACAATTTTTAAATTTCTAGTCTGCTATAATATTTTAACTTCTGAAATAAAAATAAATAAAAGTGCACATGCATCATTTAAAGTGTTAGTTTACTATGCTTTTCACAAAGTTTAGATTAGGTAACTTTGTATCACACAAATTATAAGTAAAGTATAACTTTGTGTGGATTAAGTTACATCGATTTTGTTTTATAAAGTTTAATAGTACTTTTAAAGAAGTATTAACAATTCAGTTTATCTTTGTAACTTTCTTCAGAAGGATATAGACACATTAAGATATATTTATACTCAAAAACTGGATTACTTTAAGTAAATACACATATACAGAATTCTTGTTTAATTCTTTCTACCACTCAGTAAATGTAATTTCTACAAGACTCTCATTTCTGTAACTGTCTGACTTTTGTGTGCTCCCCCTGATTTTCTGTACAGCCTAAGGAGAAAACCAAGGTCCTTTCTCCTGTAATCAAATTGTTAATGGGTCTGCAGTTATAGTCAACAGTATTCAATAAAACAAATGTGTTCAAGTCATTTTTTTTACCCTTTTATGCCTTGTCTACTTGCTATCCCTCACTTCTACCTGAAATCAATGATACATTTTCCACTGATTTACTATAACAGGGAAAAGATCCATCTATCTATTGACAAAGTGTGGCATATTGAAACCAGATGGGGTGAATGACTTGGTTAAAGAGACACTATCCAAAAAACTTCCTTATTTTTCTCTAATATTTTTATAAGAAAAACAATTTTATTGTAATAGTTCTATGTCTGTATTATATTTTTAATTAAAATTTTATTTATTTTTTTCCGTATGGCTGAATTAAGAAATAATGCTTTTGGGGAAAAAAATTGGTCTTGCTATTCTTATCTGGAGTCTCATTTAAGCTCACTGAAGTTAGTAAAGTTAGTAAAGTTTTTCCTGTTGGTTTGAATGGTTTCAGGTCCATTAGATTTATGGAGTTTCATGAGGTTGTTAAGAATCTTCTAAAAAACAGAAGGATTCTACAAAAGAAGATGGTGATACTTTCAAAACATCAGTCTTGATTTTCCTAAATTAAGACAGTTCCATCTTAATACTCACTACAAGCCACAGTGTATCTAACCGTCCTTGGTCATGTGAGCCTAAAATTGGAAGGCAATGACATGACTAAATAGCATCTTAATTAAAAGATGTCATTGTTTGGCTTACAGAGAATCAGTTAAGGTTAGGTTTGCGTGTATATTTCTTATCTTCATATTTTTAAGGTCAATTAAGCAATACTATATTCACTGAAAATTAAAAGGAAATAATTAGTGGATAAAGTGGTTGAATAGCATGTGCAGTGAATAAAGTATTACATTATTTAAAGTAAATATTGTAATGGTTAGCTGGGCTGATTTTTCACTTTTATCAATAAAAAGAATTGGCAAATTCATAGTCTACGATACCACAATTGATTTTCAATCATTTATTTACATAAAAAAAAAAATAAAATAAAGCTAGTCCTGTAAAAGTGTAGTGGTTTTACAAATTCTTTCATATTCTGTCTATTGAAATTGCACATTTCCTTTTCCAGTAACATATTTTATCACCTATTGTGCTGGCATTGAAGATTTGCTTGTCCCTGTAGCATCTTGACCACTTACTTAATAGTAAGGAGAATATATGAATATATGTTTATTATTAAGTAAGGAGAATATATGAATATATGTTTATTATTGCATGACCAGTTCTTAGTCTCTATTCACAGTCAATACAATACAGAAATTGTGCTCAAGTAGGATCTTTTACTACATTTATAGTTTTTATGGATCTATGATATTTTTTCTCCCTGTCACCGCTCTACCAAACTTTCCCCTACACCTCCAAAAAAGAATTAAAAAATGGAGACAAAATAATATTTTGGGGTTTTTAATATGTGAAAAATAAAAAATTGTACATTAATTTTGAACACCTTTCAACTTGTTTTGTATACAAAGTCAAAATTTTGAGTTCTTTCAATCAAGTCTCAATAATATTTTGAGCAAAACTTAAAGGATTTTTTTTGAGTTCTTATCTGATATTTTAATGATGACAGAATACTGTAATACAACTATTTTCTTTATATAAATGTTATTTTCACAGCCTTTCTTCTAGCTGATATAATTTTGGAGAAACTACTATGTGAGCTTCTTATAATAATGACAATGTTTTTGAAACAGATATTCTGCATCAAACTATCATTTTATTTTAAGTCTTTGATAACCTTCACAATATGCAAAGGCTGAGCTGACATTGTGAAAACTGGTTGTAAATCACCTTTTTACAATAATGTCAATCAAATCAAATTGTCCAAGTAGCTATGCATATAAAGTAGTGTGCAGAAAAATCAGAATACATTGATTATTTTAATTATCCCCTTTATAAATCTGATACAAGATAATATTTTAATAAGCCATCTAACTGTTTCTAAGAAATGTGATATTCCGAAGAATAGACTTTGGTTCTCTACCTTCTGACCTGGATTCCTGATGAACAAAGTACTGAAAATATCAGTTTCAAACATTATTTCAATCTTCACTTCAAGTGAGGATGCCAATTAATAAAAAACCCCACACTGTCAGTGCCACAATATAAAGTGGTAATCATAGGTATAGGTTTCCCATAGAAGTTACCTCATTTCCTTTTTGCCATTAATTGTCGTGATAAATGGTTGGGTGTTTTTTCACTTGCAAAATAAATATCTTGTCAGTGAGAGTGCTTCTTTAAGTTGCAAAGATTAACAAAATGATATAACTCTGTTTAAAGTAATTCCATAACACTTATTTATTCACAAAATTAACAATCTTATTTTTCTTTACCCACAGTGCTTCATGTTATATCTTATGAATTACACAGAATACAATCTAATGAAAAATATCCTTTAGGGGGTATTTATATCCTATGAATTAAAATGTCTAAAAATCAAATACTTGAGCTAGCACCTCTCAGTTTCTTCTATAACAAAGGAAAGAAATGGGAAATAGAACAATATGTTCTGATATTGGTGGAATATCTGTCTTAAAGAGGTGACTTACCACCCACAAATTCATATTACACACACATAATCACACACAGAATGGTAGGGGTTGGAAGGGACCTCAGGAGATCATCTAGTCCAACCCCCCTGCCAAAGCAGGTTCTCTACAACAGGTTGCACAGGAAAGCGTCCAGGAGGGTTTTGAACATCTCCAGAGATGGAGAGTCCACAGCCTCTGTGAGCAGCCTGTCCCAGTGCTCTGACACCCTTACAAGAGAGAAGTTTTTCCTTAAATTTGTGTGGAAATTTTGGTGTTCCAGTTTTTGCCCATTGCCCCTTGTCCTTTCACTGGGCACCACCGAAAAGAGCCTTTCTTTTCATTGTCTACAAAGAATGGGAATGAAAGGAGAAAGAGAGAGTTAGGTAAATTAGAATGAATGACAATATTGTTATCTACTTGTGCTGATTTGTTTTTTTAGTAAAGTTTGGTAATTTCAGGAGGAAATAGGACAACATAGGCATGAAACATTAAAGTTACTAACTAGTTGGGGTTGAAAGGATTTGGTGCCATAAGATAGTGTTGTGTCAAGTCTTTATTTATTTTTATCTTTAAAGCCACTTGCTTGCTGACTGAAAACAAGTTGCCTTAGCAAGAGCTTCCAACTACTGCTGAAAGCTGAATAGATAGGCATTGGGGTGATTGAATCTAGCTTTTGCTTACCAAAAGCAGGAATTTCTATTTCTCTGATAAAAGTTTGGAGTGAAAAGAGAGAAAGAAGGAAGAAAAAAAGAAAAAAAAAATCAGGTTGGGAAAGAGAGGAAATTAACAAGTACTTAAAGAAACTGAATGATAAACTAAGAGATAAAGAGTTAACAACAGATTATGTTTAATACACGTCTCAGTTGCTCTTGTGACTCTTGCCATTGATTTAAACATAGTGGGTAGTATAGCACTTTGAAAGAATTACATCTTCCTTAATCTGTAGTCATGTTAAATAAATATGGATGTAGAAGAGAGATAGAAAAGAGATGCGGGGCTTGACAAAATAATCTGCAGATCACATTAATGGTAAGCATCAGTAAATACATGAAGTAACCTATGTGGTATTGAAGTAAAACTGATGTCAAAAACTAGTATCTTTTTTCTTACTATTTCCTGAGGGCCTGATCTATTGGGAAAGTTAAAAATACACTTAACAGACAAAAGAAAAAAATAATACATATTTTCCCATGACTTTTAATGATAAGGGAATTGCTTATATTATTGTAACTATAAAAGAGCTTCACAGAACAAGGAAGAAGGAGGTGATCAGTTCAGTTTTTTCTCTGACTGAAGTGGATCAAAACCACCTGTCTGATCAATTAATAGATCTAGAGAAAGTCTTGTTTTTAGGACTGAGAGATATTTCTGACTATACTGTTGTCTTACTATCCCACAATTAACAGTAATATAAAATGACAGTGAGCAAGAGGGGCCATCTTTCTCTATCCTAATGTTTGTACCTAGAAGCAGGATAGAGCTTGGTTCCTGTCCCAGTTTCATTGTCATTTATTTTATATGAAAGATCCTTTTGATAATATAATGATGTCTCCATTAACATACTCTTGTATTTGGAAATCAATTCAAAACGTGTAACTCTTAGATACTGGCATCTATATCTAGCTCAAAATTATATATGCAGTGTAATGAATTTGAAGGGGAAATAGTGAATTTTGAAAAGGAAAGTAAAACATTCTTCAAAGTTCACAGCCAGCTCAGTATTTTTAGTGGTCCAAATAGCATATTCAGTCATGCTTAAAATACAGCTTAGCAAGGAAGCAAAGAACAGCTTGAGCAAGATCTGCTGTTGAACTCTAAACCCAAGCATTATCTCAATGCTTAGTGTTGTAATATCGCATGCTTGCAAATCCTTCTTCTTGATGTGTTGTTTAATAATAAGTTACTGAAACAGGTTAAAAAATCTTAAAATGTTTCAGGCCTAGAAAGGGTATTACAGGTTCTCAAACCAAATCAATGGCTCATAATTTTGAGAATTTCCTTCAACATCTGCAGAAGTTGGTGCTGACTTGTGTAAGTTTAGCCCCAGGCCGATGCTCATGGAAATAAAAAATGAGAATATAAGAAATGGCACATTTTGTTGCATTTCTGGAACAGAAAAGTATTGTGCATGGCATGTGGAAGGCACTGAAGAGCTTGTAGATGAGTAAGTCTATAGGGTAGGTAAGGTATCAAGCCAAGGATAACTACTGGTCCTGGAGTGAGTTGTAGCCAGTCTGCTCTAGAGTAGTCTGGTAATAGTATGGAAGCAGTCTGTACCAAATGAACTGCAAAAAAGACATCCTTCTATAGAGGTTGCAAGGCAAAAACAGGAGACAAAGAAGTTAAAAATCAAAGGAAAACAAAATCAAAATTAGTATTTATTTGAGCAAAGTGGGTTTAATGAAGTTCTGAAGTTCTGATAAACCTAATACCTCAGGGATTTCAGAATACCTTTAATGATACTGAGGGATCATTAAGGAGGAGGGATTTGTTTCTCACACATTAAATAGCGGCCAAACCTTAAGAGAGTTTACAAGACTACACAGGTCTATCCTGTAAATGTAAATACTGTTCTTTATTATTGTATGAGTTGAACAAGTGGAGTTGCTTTTTATTTAATAGTAATATGAAATAATGAAAGATGTGCCATGTGAGAATAATCTTCAATATGTTTGACTGAAAACATGCTTGGGTCTCCATTACGCCTCATTTTTTCCTTCCAAATTTTATTTTAATGTGAATACTGAGGTGTGGACTGTAGGGGGGGCAATTACACTGTGCCATAACCTTATATAATGCTTAGTAGACATGTTTTGCCAGTCATTTTATGAAAGGTTGTAAAAGTAATATCTACATTTTATCTAAAAATCCGCAGCCCAAACCCCTGCATGTACACAATGCGAACAAGTTTTTTCTGCTTTTTATAAATATCTGTTGGTTATAAAGGGAAAATTGGAAAAGATTATCTGTCCTCCTGCTATTATGAGTGAGTGTATTCTCATTAAGGACCTTCACAGATCAGTTTCTCACATCTATTAAAAAATGGCTTAAATTACCTTTTGAGGTAGACTGACACTTTACTACTTGTTCAGAGGGGAACAAACTACATCATGTTACACAGGTTTTTCAGGCATAAAAAGAACCTTGCAATGTACATGACTGCAGGTTTTTGCAGGTTTATATCATATTAGTACATTTGTCCTCATGTAATTCACAGATTTTAAATATTAAATAATTCATTATGATTTCTAAATATTCACTTTTTATTCAAAAAATTGAGCAGGACCCAAAAATTATTATGAGTGAACGTATATAAAAGCAGAGATCACGTAATCTCTATGTAAGTTTCTTCCTGAGGCTACATTTCTTCCCCCAAAGCTTTATAGGTCAAATTTTGTTATAAATTAAAAAGAAATTTGGTATGTGCATTAAGAAGACTACAGTTTGGATCTATGTGAGGCATTTAGTGAGGGTGAGAAACAAGCAAGCTCACTATTCATCTAAATGAGGATTTAGATCTACTTTAAGATTTAGAGGAATCCTAAAGAGAAGGAAATTAGAACCTTCCTTCCTCCTGCACTGATTTTTCTGTAGAGAACCACCGCTTAATGAGTGAGCATATATTTGTTTCTCTTGAGTTTTCTCCATTTCTTGTGATAAGTAAGTTCTGCATACCTTCTTGTCTACACTCCACTTTGTTCTAGTCAAACTCTAGGTTAGCTAGATGCTTCATTACCATCAGGGAGATTTTCCCTGAAATGCACAACCTTCATTCCCTGTTCCTGCTTCACCTGGTCCTGGGCAGGAAATTCCCCAAACAACTGCAGTATTAACTCTTTAAAAAGCTAATCATGTCTAGCATTTACAAAGCTGTCTTAAAGTTTTGTTTTTCTAGCAGCAAATGGCTAAAGCATAAATTTGTCATGTTTAGACTTTATTGCTTTATGAAAGCAAATGGGAAAAAGAAGGAAAGAGCAGTCCGTAACACTTTTCCCTCCTAAGAAAGAAAAAAAGTTCCACATAATTATCACCCAGGATTTCTTTTTCCTGAGTCTCAATGTACACTTAAAATACCTTCCTTCCTGAGATACGAGTATAAGAACTTTTAATGGTATATTGCTTTGTTTGAATAGATGATTCACTGATTTTAAGATGACAGAAAAATTATTTAGTATAAGCTGCTTATTATTTTGTCACGCAAGATGGAAGATAGGTTAATAAATACCTTTAAAACTTGAGTGGTTTATTCTGTGGAAATCTTATTTTATTGGTAGTGTTCTTTGTGTTGAATGATGATTATGCCTATGCACAGATGCACTCATATAAATGATCATATGTGCACATGAACATGAGTGTATATCAGAATACACATACGCATAAGTCTTGTCTCAGACATATATATATATGCTGTGTTAAATTGGCAGTGTTTCACAGACATCTATTAAGACTATATCGCATGTCATTTTTTTTTTTTTTTTTTTTTTTATGGGATTAAAGTGAAGCTAACTGACTCATAGTTGTCTTGGTCAACCAATTTCCCTTCTAAAATGTTGGGGAGAACATTAGCATGTCCAAATTTCTAAGAATCTACACTGTAGTCTGAAATTTATTAAAGAATCAACATCAGTCATCCAGACTGACCCGTAATTTTAATGTTCTTCCCTGCAAGTTAATCTGATTAGCTTGCATATATATTCTGATTTATCTACTACAGCCTTTCAGCTTGCACTATGGTGAATTTCAATGCCCATATTTTATCATTTAAAAATAGGATCTAAACTGGATTTAAAACATTTAACAGCTGTCATTTGACATAATTTTATGTAGTGATGGGATTGAAAGTATTTTCTTATCACTTACAGTGGAATATTTTGCCTGGCTTTGTTCCAAACACAGAAATATTCTTATACTGTTTTGACATGCTGAATTATGACTGATTGATGAATTGGCCATCTGTGTCAACTTTAGGTTATATATCAGTGCTAGAATTTATTTATTTTTTTTTTGTTTCCAGTGTAGTGTAGTACTTATTAGCCTTAATATTTGCCTTAGAAGTTTCATGAATACATTTAGTTTCCTTTAGCAATTTCTTGCATTTCCCAGTTGTCAATGTATACATGTCTGTCACCTTCTCCATTTTTCCATTGGTTGGAAATGGATATATGTTGGTGGTGGTTTCTTATCATTAAGTCCAAGCTTATAAAATGCAGCTTATAAAAAAGTTTTTATTGCATATGTTTCCCATAAAGAAATCCTGGAGAACAAATTTTTGTTCCTATCAATATTTTGGTGACTGGGATGAAATTTAACATGTCAAAATGCTGGATTCTGCACCTAGGATGAAGCAATGCTGAGCACAAATAAAAACCAGGAGAGGAGTGGCTGGAGAGCAGCCCTGAAGAAAGGGATGTGGGGGTGTTGGTTGACAGTAGGCTTAATGTGAGTCAGCAGTGTGCCCTGGAAGCCAAGAGGGCAAACCACATCCTGGGGTACATAAAAGATAGTACAACCAGCCAGTCAAGAGAGGTGATTATTCTGTTGTATTCAGCACTGGTGCAGCTTCACCTGGAGTACTGTGTGCAGTGCTAAGCCCCACAATTTAAGAAGGATGTGAAGGTCTTTTAATGCATCCAGAGGAGGGCAACAAAGTTGGTGAAAGGACTGGAAGGAATGTCCTATGAGGAGCAGCTAAGGACTTTACACTTGTCTAGTTTGGAGAAAAGGAGGCTGAGGGGCAAGCTCTTTGCTCTACAGCTTCCTGCAGAGGGGTGAGTTGGGTTTGTGTGTATGGGG
>NW_010318386.1:0-6597 GCF_000700745.2 Antrostomus carolinensis | reverse complement strand
CCAGCCCAGGCTGGGCCAATGAGCACTAGAGAAACATATCTGCAAATCCATATTTGTGAGGGGAAGGACTGTCCTGAAAAGAAGTAGGTGGGGGCGAACGTGGAGGAGAGGCCATTGACTTAACAAAAGACTACCATCGTCCAAGACAAAGACAGACAGACAGACACAGAGAGACCTTCTTTGCCAGAGGAAAGAGGAGGAGGGTGAGGAGGAGGGTAGTCAAACCCTGGAACAGACCTCCTAGGGAGGTGGTCAATACCCCAAACCTGTCAGTGTTTAAGAGGCATTTGGACAATGACCTTAAGAACATGCTTGAGCTTCTGGTTATCCCTGAAGCGGTTAGGCAGTTGGACTAGATGATTGTTGTAAGCTACTTCCAACTGAAATATTCTATTCTATTCTATTCTATTCTATTCTATTCTATTCTATTCTATTCTATTCTATTCTATTCTATTCTATTCTATTCTTACCAGGCTTCCACAAAAGCAGAGAATTGGAATGCATGGGTAACTTGCATGCCAAAGGAACCTGAAAAAAAAGTCAGGCATAGGATCAGTGTTAAAAATTGTGTGTTTAAAGAGCACTGTAGCAATTCATCTTCCCTGTTCTACTAAGCTAGCACTATTCCACATTTCCATAGTTTCTTTTCAACTGTGATGCCCTGATTATTTTTGCAGTAACAGGCAAGATATAATCAAACATTGTTATTATTATTTATTACATTTAAGGCTGTTCTGGTAGTGGAAAATGTATACAATCAATAGTCAACTATAAACAAAAATTAATCCTGATCTTATAACCAGTGATAAATTGTATTTCCAATATAGACAAATGTGTATATTCTCAAGTAACACTCTTCACACAGATTTAATGGGAGATGGTAAGATTAGATACTTATTCCAGATAGCACTTGACTCTGGAAGAAGTTCCACTGGAACAGAGGGACAAAAATATACAGAAGGTTATTACTCAGCTGTGATCACACATATGACAGTCTTGCTTTCTGTTTTGATTTGCTCATTTGTGTGAAAGAAATAACTTCAAAATACTATTTTGTGAAACTTGTAAAAATATTGAAATTTTTTTTTGTGATTTAAATGTCATGTAACTTCATGAGGTTATTTAAGAAAATGTAACATGAATATGAAAAGTAGACATGAACCACGGATGTTAAAGATATGATTTAATTTAATTGAATGTCTAATATTTATGAGTAGGAAAATGAAGCAGCAAAAAATTTCTGGGTTCAGTCATGTTAGCCATTTGTGCATTGAACTTGTCTTGAAATAAAGGGAAGCCTAGCATGAAAATGTGAAAAATCACCAAAAGCTCTAGCTGTTAAGAATAGCATACGCTGTTATTACTTCTTTATTTGAATATTCATCCTATTGATTAGTGATGAATTCCTGCAATTTGGTTAACTGGGTTATTTTTAACAAGTGAAAAATTAGGCATATTTGTTATATTATTAGTTCAGTAGCCAGACAGCATTATATTGTGCAAGAATTAGATTGTTATTGTTCTTTCTCTTTGAAATCGTAGTTGTCCCATAACTGATGGAGAACAAAACAGTTTAAAGTAGGTTATCAAACAGAATTGCAAGCAAACATGACAAATAAAGAATTTAAAATATTTCTGGGATATTACCAAATGCATTTTAGACAACATAAGCACATTAACAGAGGAAAAATAAACCAAAACAAAACACAGAAATAACAGTGGGTATAAAACAGAAGCAATAGATTTTAATGTATTTTCTTGCAAATGAAGTTCTGCACAGGGATGTCTTCAATTGAGATTGATCTTGTTGCCTTAGCATAAAGCATCCAGTGTCAGCTGGAATTTTCTGCTGGCTTCAAGCTGTTTCTACAATGGGCTGCAAAACTAACTTTAATCCTGTGTCATAGCTTCCAGCTCAGGGTATATGTCTTGTATACACTGGGACTTCTCAAATAGTACTGGACACGTAGTTTAGATAACTGGGCCCAAAATACTGGACTCAGAAACACTACTGGTTTATACCTTTTTAGATATGTTTTATGAAGGATTTTCTTCAAACAAGATTAAAAAAATCAAACAAACAAGAAAAGCAAGAGCATGAACCGTCACATTATATAGAAAAAATACTGATGGGGGCAGTTCAGAAGGCGTTAGTGACCTGCAAAAAATGAATTGTATAAATTGTGAAACAATCTTTAGCTGCAAAGGTCAGTCTAGGTCAGAGTAAATATAGCAGTGAAGGCTAGCCAGAGAGGGCAAGACAAAGAAGTATGCTCTACTGTCCTTAAAAGAATCTGGAAATGAATTAATTTCACCCAAAAAGAATGAGTTTTGTTAAGGTGAATTGGAAGAATTTGATTTTATTTGTTTTTATTTCATAAGATTACTGAAGAGAATATACAGAAAGTCAACAGCAACAACAATTTAAAAGATTTTTTAATTTTTTTTTACTGTAATTAGTGAAAAATAAGATATTTGTGAGGTCTACATATACATCTGAGATCAAAACTTTCTGCAATGAGTGATATCAGAGCTACCCAAGTCAGATATCAATACAGAAAATTTTGCATTGCCCAGTCTTTTATCTCTCTCTGTCCATTTATACCACAGTTTGTTGTTATTCTTGGGATCAGAAAAATTTGAAAGTTGAATGCTGACAAATTAAGTCTTCAAGACTGTGTTTTACCAAAAGTTGTATTATCTTTCTCCTCCTCTGTTTTATACAGGTAGGTGAAATCATGTGATAGTTTAACTTAGCTGGCAACCAAACAAGACACAGCCACTCACAGCCTCCCCACCCCCACCCGCCCACTGCCCCTTCCCCCTCTCTGCCCAGGGAATCAGGTAGAGAATTGGAGGGTAAAAGTAAGGAAACATGTTGATTGAGATAATAACAATTTAATAATTAGAGTAAAACAAAATAATAATAATAAGTAAATAATTATATCAATTATTATAATAACTATATATCTATGTGTGTGTACAGAGTACAACTGCTCACCACCCTCTGATAATGATCCCAGAAGAGCAAAAAGCAAACCCGAAACCAAAATTGCAATCGTGGAAAAACAAGCCTGAGCGATTCCCAAGGGAATCGCCCCTTTTCTGGTCAATCCCAGTTAATATACTAAACATGATGTAATATGATACAGAATATCTCCTGAGCATATCCAACTGTCAAATCCGGGGTTTACTGTCTACTATGCTTTTCTTCCCCCACCCTCCAGTCCTCTGCTCTTGTAAACTACCCAAGCACAGGGTCCTTGTACCTTATCAGCATTTCTTCTCATAACAATCCCCATTGAAACCAAAACACAATGCTTTCTAACTACTAAGAAGAAAATTAACCCTATCCTAGCAAAAAAGCCCTTGACAAATCACTTAGAAGATTTTATTTATATAAATGGAAAACAATATTTTAAGTCAAAGCAATTACAATATTTTTTTTATATACAAACTTAGAATGGGGTTTTTTGCCCTGTCAGTATAGTTTGCTGAATCCACAGTTACTGCAACCTTATCCATAAAGCCCAGTTGTTAACCCCAGTCATAACAGCGCAACTACTATATGGGGCCACTGCAGAGGAAAAGCCTCTTCTGTGATACTTATGCCCAGTCAGTACCACAGGTAGATTCTGCTCAGTGTTTTTTCCCCTTATATCTGGAGCTCCTATCCCTAGTTCTGTCACTTCTTCAGCCCTAGCTCATCTTCTTGTGTCAGGGCTAGTTCTGCTTGCAGTTCTAACCCCTGAGAAAAACTATTTTTTTTGATTAAATGAACTGTAACATCTGTGCAATGTTGTTCCAAGATCTCTGAGCTAGCCAGTAAATCTGTATAGCACAGGGTTGTGCAAGGTTCCATAGAAATACTGGTTTAAGTCCACAAGTCAAAGTAGATAATAGCTTTCTTCCAAATACTAATATCATCTAATAGCATGCAAAGCAACTTCAGTCAGCAAAGTTTATATTTAAAAAAAAAAAAAAAAGTTAAACCCAGAGTGGCATTTTTAGTCTAGAAATATACTTAGAGTCATTTTTAGTGGGGCTTTTTCCAGAAGGAATTGTGAAAGCAAGGAATGGCTAGAAATTATGTGAGTACATGTATGTGTCTCCATCCTGAACACATGCATTTGATCAGAGAGGGAGAAAAAGGTTCTACCACCCAAAAGTTAGATCATTTACCTAGACAACATGTAAATCAATTACTTCTGCCCTTTCCAGATGAGGCAGAGAACACTGAAAAGAAAAGAAAGAGAGTTCAATGACTTTGAGATCTTTTTCTGGAGATGGAAAATACTGGTTCTTGATTCAGATAAAACAGGCTATGCCAAACAGGGATTTTGAAAGAAAAAAAATCATTTTCCTTTGGTTTAGGAGGGGAATCCATCCTGAGCTGATGCTACAACTCTGAAATTTTACGTCACTGGACCTTAAAGCCTGTGGATACTTAGGTGCCTCAGAATAGGCTTTGTTATACACAGCACAGAGACAGAAGTGCTTTGAACTACCCAGAGCAGAATATGTGGGCTGACCACTGTGTTTTCAGTCTACCCTTTCTCACAGCCTTGAGAACCATATTTATGGGTTGAAAGTCTGCCCTGGAGATAATGCTTATCTTATCTTTCAAGTCAAGAAAGAGAAATAGTCCTTTCTTCTAAAAGACCACTCAGCCTCTGTGGAGGTCTCCTGTGGGGTTCTGTAGGCAAGATTATTATTTAAACTTCCAGATCACAAAACACGTTGCAACTTGAAAAGATGAAAAGGTACATTTAGCCTATCTGCATTTTAATCATATGTATTTCAATAGAACTACTCATCTTTGCATATGCTGCCATGCAAGCTCTAGTATGTGACTATTCTTCTACAGTCATGAATATTAATTCTTTTGTCCAGGGAAATGTGTATTCTCTTCAGAGCTAGCAGTTAATAAATTATTCTCAAAGCTTCTTTATATCTTGAGTCCTAGACTTTTTCTAGAATTTCATGAAAGAGAAACTTCTTAAATAGAAAGATCTTCTTGAGAATTGTTGTTTGTACCCTGCATGACTAGATGTGCAACAACTTGGTATAATAAGTTCCTGAAAAATAATTAAATTGCACATGAACTACCAAGAATTCATTATACTCCTCAGCAATTTCTGTATACTTTTCTACAGTAACTGCCAAGTACTATGGGGAATGAGATCCCTAAACAAAGGTAAAGTCAATGCATATATTCCTGACCTGAAAATGAATGATGATGGATGTCAGCACATGTCTGTAATGATATTTGAAATATGCTATGACTTGCAATACGAATTTCACTTTTCTGATATAAACCAGTTAACTCACTGACATTTCAAAAGAATGAACATTGTACTATGAGAAATAATTTTTCATAAATCTTGGCTGGGTTCTGCTAAGTAGTTGTTGGATAGCTTCCAGTCATCTGGCTAGCATCTCTGCTTCAGTGGATGCACAAATCAGTAAGACCTGGAGCAGCTAGAACAAGTCCAGAGGAGGCCACGAGGATGATCCGAGGGCTGGAGCAGCTCTCCTATGAGGACAGGCTGAGAGAGTTGGTGCTGTTCACCCTGGAAAAGAGAAGGCTCCAGGGAGACCTTATAGCAGCCTTCCAGTGCCTGAAGGGGGCCTACAAGAAAGCTGGAGATGAACTTTTTACAAGGGCAGGTAGTGATAGAACAAGGAGTAATGGTTTTAAACTGGAAGAGGGTAGGTTTAGATTAGATATTAGGAAGAAATTCTTTATTGTGAGGGTAGTGAGACACTGGCACAGGTTGCCCAGAGAAGCTGTGGATGCCCCCTCCCTGGAAGTTTTCAAAACCAGGTTTGGATGATGCTCTGAGCAACCTGGTCTAGTGGAAGGTGTTCCTGCTCATGGCAGGTGGGTTGTAATTAGATGATCTTTACGGTCCCTTCCAACCCATACCATTCTGTGATTCTATGATTGTAGGAGAATAACTAATCAAGAATTAAAGTATTAAGTATTTTGAATATTGGAGGAGGTCAGGAGTTTGGAAACTTTTTTAAAGCAAATATATTTTTGATAACAAGACGATATTTTGGCATCAAAGAAACATATCAAGCCTTTCTGCTTTCCTGTTTGGAATCTCACTGATGTTCTTCCAAGTGAAGATTTTTTTTCAAGTTCCTAGTTGTGGAAGAGCTAATTACATGTAGTTAAAGATGCTCTACAATATTCTCATTGCCTATTAGAGTTAAATTCTAAAGTAATAAGAGTCCTCTAATTTTATTAAACTGGTCTAGTATTTTAAAACACTTTATGAGACTGGGCTGGAGCTTAGCCTATTGTGGTGGGTGATTTAATTTGCAGAGAAAATCAAAAGTATTCTTAAAAAGCATTAAAATGCATTCAGTCTTGCTGCCAGCTTTGTTTGATGAAACCTTTCTCAGAATTATTAACCTGAAAGACAGTGAATAAGCAGTGTCACTCAGTATCCTAGTTGCTGAGGAAAAGATCCTTGATGTTGGTACAAGGTAAAGGGAAAAATGTACCCTGCAGTTAGCTTTCTTAGGGGATGTGCTTTGGTTTTGCATACATTTTTCTATGTAAATTATGTAAAAAAAAAAAAAAAA